>NC_138772.1:298998074-299280574 GCF_965119305.1 Pelophylax lessonae
TGGGGAGCCATATGTGTTGCTTCCTATATAGAGCCACATTACACTCTGAAAAATAGCAGTGTTTCAGCTTGCAAATCTGAGAATTTGCAAATTGATTGAACATATGCAGTGCAACCCCAGAACTCAGAATTCAACAACCCAAAAAAAAGATATATAGATATATATATAAAAAATTACTACATCAAGTCAACACACATAGGAAATGCTTTGAATAATCTCAGAATGAGCACAAAGTGGCTTTTTTTATTAAGACTAATGGGCCATACACACTATAAGATTTTCTGAAGATTTTTTCCTTTAGATTTACCAAAACCATATAATATGAGGTCAAACCTAAACACTTTCAATTTGTATGCAATCTGGCAGGCCCTTGCACTACATAGAAAAGGTAAATCTGAAGGAAAAAGTCTTCAGAAAACCTTATAGTGTGTATGGCCATACATGATCCAATTTTCTTACAATTTTCTGTCCAATTTTCTTGAAATTTACCTTCAAGTATGTAGTACAAAGGCCTGCCTAATTGGATACAAGTGAAAGTGTTGTTTAGCTTTGACATCACATTATGTGGTTTGTGGTTAATCTATCAGAAAATTGTACAACAAAAATTGAACATGTATGGCCATACACACTATAAGATTTTCCGAAGACTTTTTCCTTCAGATTTACCTTTTCTATGTAGTGCAAGGGCCTGCAAGATTGCATACAAATTGAAAGTGTTTAGGTTTGACCTCATATTATCTGGTTTTGGTAAATCTAAAGGAAAAAGTCTTCAGAAAATCTTAACCCCCGTACACACGTACTGATCGTCGGCCGAACGATCGGCTGTCTTTTGTCCAGGGCTGTCCTGTCTGTTGAAAACTGCAAAAGACTGCACACTAATTTTGTCGGCCAACAACAGACGACTGCAGAAGTGATGTCATGTGATGGTTAACTTTCCCTGTGTTTTTTCTTTTCTGAGCATGCCCAGTCTTGCAAATCAGCCGATTGTCGGCCGAATTCTGTACTGACTGGCGAACAATCGGCCGTTCTGGTGTTGGCCAAAAAAAATTTTAATGCCTGCACGACAGATTCTGTTCGGCTGAAAATGCGCTGTCGGCTGTCGGAAGCATCATACTAACACGCCTACAATCGGCCGATCGGTCGTCGGCCGAATATTTACGGCCAAAGATCGGTACGTGTGTACGAGGCATTATAGTGTGTATGGCCCATTAAGCTGGCCATACATGTTCAACTTTTGTTGTACAATTTTCTGGTAGATCTACCACAAACCACATAATGTGAGGTCAAAGCTAAAAAACACATTCACTTGTATCCAATTAGGCAGGCCTTTGTACTACATACTTGAAGGTAAATTTCAAGAAAATTGGACAGAAAATTGTAAGAAAATTGGAACATGTATGGCCAGCCTTAAGCCTCGTACACACATACCGATTGTCGGCCGTAAACATTAGGCCGACGACCGATCGGCCGATTGTAGGCTTGTTAGTATGATGCTTCCGACAGCCGACAGCGCATTTTCGGCCGAACAGAATCTGTCGTGCAAGCATTAAAATGTTTGTATGCCGACACCAGAACGGCCGATTGTTCGCCAGTCAGTACAGAATTCGGCCGACAATCAGCAGATTTGCAAGACTGGGCATGCTCAGAAAAGAAAAAACACACGGAAAGTTAACCATCACATGACATCACTTCTGCAGTCGTCTGTTGTTGGCCGACAAAATTTGTGTGCAGTCTTTTGCAGTTTTCAACAGACAGGACAGCCCTGGACAAAAGACGGCCGATCGGTCGGCCGACGATCGGTACGTGTGTACGAGGCATTAGTCTAAATGAAAAAGCCACTTTGTGCTCATGCTGAGATTATTGAAAGCATTTCTTATGTGTGTTGACTTGTAAGAAACTTGGATCATGGATGGCCAGCCAAACACTCATTCATTAGTGAACTGGTGATTTTGGTTTAGGAACCAACAGACCCAATTAATTACTTTGCTGGGCGTTTCCTATACTGGGTGGGTGTAGTTTAACCAAGGTTATATAAAGGGATGTATGAGATCATATCATTTGGCCTGTGGAAGGGCCACAGGTCTTTATGTCCGAATTTGCTTTTGGGGGTGGGGGGTTTGCTGGCATGCCTAATGATCCATATTGCAGTAAGTGTATTCTTTTGGATGAATACTTTTCATGCTCTAACAGTTTGGTATTGTTTTTGCAAAGTGTGTCTTTATGTACTCTATACATGTTTTTTTTTATTATTTTCATGCCTCTGTGTAGCTGTATGTTCTACTGATTTGATGGTATTTAAATGGAAAGACAGGCTCATGCAAACAATTAACATAAAAGTATGTTGGGTATGTTTAATGCTTAATACTAAGGTGTCTACAACTTATTTTGCTTGACTTTTGGATATTGTAAGCTCTATCTATCCATCATATGTTGTATCTTTTTGCACTGTAATTTGAATAAAAATTACTTGATTTGGGGGGCATTTCACATTTCACATTTCACATGCTTGCTTGAGTGATTACTGATGTTTTATACATGTTCAATAAAGCTTATTCATTTGTACACAGCTCCTGTTTTTTTGTTTTCTTTTCTTATTTGTCTAGATGTAATTCAGATACCTTTTGTGTCTATTGAATGTAATCAATTTCTTGTATTTTTTGTGTGTGTGTGCAATGGCAGTGCAGTATGAACATGGGTAGGGTTTCTCCCTTTACTCCAGCAAAGTGTGTGGGGTGTGTGTGTGTGTGTGGGGTGTGTGTGGGGTGGGTGTGTGTGGGGTGGGTGTGTGGTGTGGTGTGGTGTGGTGTGTGTGTGTGTGTGGGGTGGTGTGTGTGTGTGGGGTGGTGTGTGTGTGTGTGTGGGGTGGTGTGTGTGTGTGTGTGGGGTGGTGTGTGTGTGTGTGTGTGGGGTGGTGTGTGTGTGTGTGTGTGGGGTGGTGTGTGTGTGTGTGGGGTGGTGTGTGTGTGTGTGTGTGGGGTGGTGTGTGTGTGTGTGTGTGTGTGTGTGGGGTGGTGTGTGTGTGTGTGTGTGTGGGGTGGTGTGTGTGTGTGTGTGTGTGGGGTGGTGTGTGTGTGTGTGTGTGTGGGGTGGTGTGTGTGTGTGTGTGTGTGTGTGTGTGTGGGGTGGTGTGTGTGTGTGTGTGTGTGTGTGGGGTGGTGTGTGTGTGTGTGGGGTGGTGTGTGTGTGTGTGGGGTGGTGTGTGTGTGTGTGTGTGTGTGTGTGTGTGTGTGTGGGGTGGTGTGTGTGTGTGTGTGTGTGTGGGGTGGTGTGTGTGTGTGGGGTGGTGTGTGTGTGTGTGTGGGGTGGTGTGTGTGTGTGTGTGGGGTGGTGTGTGTGTGTGTGTGGGGTGGTGTGTGTGTGTGTGTGTGTGTGTGGGGTGGTGTGTGTGTGTGTGTGTGTGTGTGTGGGGTGGTGTGTGTGTGTGTGTGTGTGTGTGTGGGGTGGTGTGTGTGTGTGTGTGTGTGTGTGTGTGTGTGTGGGGTGGTGTGTGTGTGTGTGTGTGTGTGTGTGTGTGTGTGGGGTGGTGTGTGTGTGTGTGTGTGTGTGTGGGGTGGTGTGTGTGTGTGTGTGTGTGTGTGTGTGGGGTGGTGTGGGGGTGTGTGGTGTGGGCTAAATTTTAAGAAAAAATTAAAGTGTTTATGTATATATTTAGCTAAAAATATATAAATTAAGGAATAATACAAAATTTCCATTCAGTCGCTGTGGATGAATGTAACCAAAACATTTAATAAAAAAATCACTAAAAATGATTACTAAATAAAAGATTGCTACAGCGCTCACTCGCCTTTTTAGTTGGCTTAGGTCAGTGATGATGAACCTTGGCAACACAGGTGTTTTGTAACATTTCCCATGATGCTCACCTACACTGCAGAGTACATGAGCATTTTGGGAAATGTAGGGCAAAAACATCTTGGGGGGGGGGTTAAGGGTTACCATCACTGGCCTGGGTAAAACATTTCCAATACATTTTAGTTGTCTGTGTGCGCCATTTTTAAAATAAAGCAAAATCTCTTTACAATAAATTGCAAATGGCACATTGGCGTTCGCCCTGGACCAGAAATGACACCACATTGGCTTGCACACATTCCAGCAAGTGGTCACAATCAACTGGCTAATCATGGTGAGGGCCACTTTCAGCTGTGAAGAAATGGCATTCATATGCAAATTAAGTGTGTGTGTGTGGGGGGGGGGGGGTCTGTGCTTGTAATCAGAGCATTGATTACCAGTGCAGACCCTTGGGGGATGCCACTAGAGCCACCAGGGATGCCCACCCATGCCACCATTGATGCCAATCAGTGCTCAGGGAACCTGTTAGTGCCCTCCTCATCAGTGCTGCCCATCATTACCATCTTTCAGTGCTGCCCACCAGTGCCAATCATTGCCCATCAGTGCCACCTATCAATGCCCATCAATGCTGCATATCAGTGCCACCTATCTGTCTATCAGTGCTGCATATTATTAGTGTCTCATCAGTGCCTGCCAGCGCAGCCTCTTCAATGCTCGTCAGTGCAACAAAAAACATATTGATTTACCAAATTTTATTACATAAACAAAAACACATTATTTTAGGGGTCAAACATTTAGGTGTTCTTTTTGCCAATAGAAAAAAAACCTTGCAGTGATCAAATACCACCAAAAGAAAGCACTATTTTTTTAATGAAAATACTGTGATACATTTGTGTTAGGTACAAGGTTGCATGACCGCGGAATTGTCATTCAAAATGCAACAGTATAAAAAGCTGAAAATTGGCCTGGGCAGGAAGGGGTGTAACTGCCCTGTAAGGAAGTGGTTAACTATTGAAACATGGGAATAAATATTCCATGGGTAATCATGCTCAGCTCAATGGTTCAGTGGTTAGTGTTCCTGGCTATAAACACTGAGAGCATGAGTTCAAATCCCAAGTGTGCCATCACCTTCCTAAATTTTAGACAGCTATAAATAAATACTGAAACTTGGCAAATGCATAATTGCACTCTGCACATATGCATGTTTGTTTCTTGAATATACATGGCCATTGACATGCAATTTTAGGTGATGTAGCCAATGTATTACTATGTGGCCAAAAAAAATTATGGCACACAGGGTGTTATCATGGTCTGGCCTTGAACTCATGACCTAGCAATCTTTAGCTGTGAGCTTAGCCCACTACACCAAAGTGCTGAATACAATCAGATATGCCTGAAAGTTTCAGATGAATAAAGAATGAAGACTGCTAATTAGACAGCTGTGTAGTCTGCTATTAGAAAATCTAAAGGTTAAAACACATTAGATACATAACTATACCTTAAAATTAAAATAAACCATAATAGATGACATTGCTGTGTAATAGTGATTCAGAATAGACAAATTTCCTTTTATGAAAAACACAAAGGGAATTTGGTTAACTCCAAACTCAAATTCAGCCTAAGTTAACTCCAAACCCGAATTCAGTCTAAGTTAACTCCAACTCCGAATTCATTAAAGCATCTAGTTGATGGTTTAACTCCAGCCACTTACCTAATTAGGATGCAATGAGTTTAGGCTGGAGTTATTTCTGGAGAAGTGAGCAGCTCTACTCCAAACTTATACTGAATTAGGCCCTATGTCTTTAATTCTGGAGGCAGAAAGGTAGGAAATTACTATATCTCCTATTTGTGTTTAGTTCCACTAGGTATATCCAAAATACTGAACGCTTTTGTCAGAATCCGCTAGAACAGAACCAGTTATTAAACATCTGTTGCATTTCAGGCTTACCAAATAGCTGGTATGACTAGAACTGTTTGTACATAATGCCACAAATATTGTATTTCTTGATTAGTGCTATATCTATTTTTCCAGCTAGATTTGAAGGTGAATTATAAAAAGGTGCAGCTGAATACTTGATGCAACATTTGACAGCTAATACATGATCATTGTACAGTACATTATTAACACGCAAATCTGAGCAGTTCTGGACCAATCTTGATTTAAAATTCACTCTGCATTTCTACCTTCCTCTTGATATTAAGAAGGTGCTACCAATCTATATAAATACTATATTCAATTGCCTTTAATAATATGTCCTCATTAACATTGACATGTAGTGTGTAATTACTGTCAAATCACAAGAAATGATTTGAATTATCTTTAGAAGTTTAGAAGGCAGAAAAGAGCTCTACAAAATAAAAGGGACATATGAAATGACTATTCAGATATAATCATGAACTTGTACTTCGCTAGGGAAATTCCTACAGAAGCACTGTGATCATGTTCTGAACCAAACGGTTCACTGTTCATGCTAATAGACATTTGTATTTCTCTATTTGTATTTCTCTATATTATAGCAGCTTCATACATCCATTAAAAGGCAAATATTGGGGAAACAATTCAAGCATACTCTACGGTTACATTTACTGATGTTCGGGTGCCGAATCTAAACCCCATTGAAGTCAAAGGGAGCTGAATGGAAAAATATAATAATTGCCATTTTATAGACTACTAGGCAAAGGATTGTCCAAAAATGGCATAAAAGGCTAGGCGCTGTCATGGGAAACATGTACCAAATAAAAACAACAATTGAAAATTCTATTTGTCAGGAGGCAACAATTTTAAAGTTTAAAGGACAACATTACAAATGAAAAATTCCTTTAACATGGGAATGCACCTGCCTGTGGTGCATGTGTGCAATGTATACAACTACAAAGAAAATTACATTTACAAAAAAAGAAATAAATGCCATTTAAATTCAAGGTAGATGACAGCTCCAAGCTGCTTAAGTTCATTTGTAAACAAAGTGAAGTGGGTGAAGCTCCCCTTCCTCTATACCAGATCTTTAACCACTTCCGCTCCTAAAGATTTTACCCCTTCATGACCAGGCCACTATTTTCTCACATAAATAAAGCTTCCTTTTGGTGGTATCCGATCACCACTGTTTTTTTTATTTTTTTTTGCGATATAAACAAAAAAAACTGAAAACTTAAAAAAAAACTTAAAAAAAAAGCAATGTTTTTTACTTTCTGCTATAAAACATATCCAATAAAAAAAAAATAAAAAAATGTACTCTGCTACATGTTTTTTAATAAAAAAAAATCCCAATAAGTGTATATTGATTGGTTTGCGCGAAAGCTATGGAATACATACTGGAATTTTTATTTTTTTTATTTATTTATTTTTTCCATATTACCAATGGCGGAGTTTAATGACTTATAATGGGAAAGCGATATTGTGGCAGAAAAATCTGACATTAACTCATGCTGGGGGGAACGGGTTAACTACCACTGACTTCACCAGTGACATTAACCACTTAAGGGCCGAGCCCATTTTTGACACATGTTGTTTACAAGATAAAATCAGTATATTTTGCTAGAAAACTACTCAGAACCCCAAACATTATATATACATTTTTAGCAAAGACTCTGGAGAATAAAATGGTGGCCATTACAATATTTTTTGTCATCCAGTATTTGCACAGCGGTCTTTCAAATGCCAATTTTCATAGGCGATGCTTTCTGGCGATCGCAGCGATACCTCACATGTGTGGTTTGAACAGCGATTTAATTTGCGGGCGGGACTCCCATATACGTTTTCTTTTGTGCACGATCGGTTAACAATTTTTTTTTCCTATTTATTTTATTATTTTTTTAAATTTTAGCACAGGTTTAAAAAAAAAAACAGCAATGTGACAGCAATAGGCAGTTACAGGTACTCTTTATGGAGGGATCGGGGGTCTAAAAGGCCCTAGACCCCTCCACTGCACTTCAATGTAATCAAAATGCCGAAAACTACATTTTTTGAATACTGTCACTTTTTAAATTCAGTGCCTTTAGCAGCCGAGTAATCCGGACTTGACGTCATGGACGCTGCCTCCGGGTTACATTATAAGAGACCCGATAAAAGCCACATATGGCTTTGATCGGGACTCCAACTAGCCGGCGGATTTGCCGGCTGGTTGCTCGGGTCTCTCAGTGGCACGGGAGACCCAGGCAGAGCCGCGGAAGGTGATGGGAGGAGGGGCGTCCCCTCCTGCTCGCTGGGGTAACAATCGAGCGGCTCCCAAGCCAAATCGGTCATTACTGCCTGAAAGCCGACCGCCGGATCTAAAAAATGGTACCAGTATGATGCCTCTAGCTGCAGGCATCACCCTGGTACAGCCACTTATTGCAGCCAATGTAGGTCTATGTCGATTTGTGGTAAGTGGTTAATACAGTGATCCGAGCTAATACTATACACTGTCACTGTACTAACGACACTGGCAGGGAAGGGGTGAACATCTAGGGTGATCAAGGGGTTAAATATGTGCCTAACTATGTGTAATGTGTGTACAGTTTTCTGCTTTTACTAACTGATCTTTCAGTTCAGCATCCCTGCTTTCCAGGAATGAGAAACTGGCAGATCCTCCCTTCGTGCAGAGCACTGTCTTGTTTGCCAACACAAGAGCTCTGGGCTTTGATTTCACACAGCTGATCAGCACATCTCAGCCATGAATCACTGGCTGGGACTCATTGAAAGGCTCTCATTGTATGCAATCACAGCGGGGGCCGGGTTTGGGACACGTATGCACGCACCCTAAACCCGGAAGTGGACAGTGATGTACCGGTACTCCGTTTTGCCTACAGTGGCTGCTCGCCCACTGTACATTGCAGGTATGCAGTCCACAAGTGTTTTAACTAGATAAGAGTCTGGTATAGATGCTAATGTGTAACAACACACACAGAAAAAAGATATGGGGTTCCCCAAAAATTACAAACTTGTCCCTTATCCTTGATTAGAGGCTTGTATTGATGTCGAGCGGGAACCCCTCATACAAAAAAAACAACAGCATTGGTTCCCCCCAAATTCCATACCAGACCTTTTTGCCCTTACCTTAACAAGGAAAGCAGGAGAAGGAAGTTGTTTTATATATTGTAGGGGTAGATAAAAAGTTATTATATATGATGTTTGGCTCCCACCAAACCAGCTAAAAGTCCAGCATTTAGACTACTTCTCAAACGATCAGTTTGGTATGAACTTGTGTTCAGACTGGACTGGGAGCTTATCCCTAATATATAGCAATTTTGTGATATGTATTTAGGGATAAGATCAGTGTTCAGTCCAAAGTTAAGTTTAAACCAAACACTGGCTGTTTGGATGTTTGTCCAAATCTCAGAACATTTAAGGTGTTTGGCATGGACGAACATGGCAGCTTCTGGCTGTCAATGGTTGGTAAGGAAGCTTGCACCCACTGCATCCTTACCAACCACTGATGTCATTCGACCAATTCACTTACATGCCCAGGAATCCCCAGCCACATAAGCATTTGACCAAGGAATGGAGCATTACACCAATGCCGAAATATGGCCATATATTCACTGGTCTGGAAGCTGTTTTTTGGCTTTGTGTGCAGAGCTTCATGCATATTTTTATTTTTGTCAGCAGAGCGGGCATCATGAATAATGATGGATTTACAACCATCAATTTTTGGGGATTTTTTAAATAGAGGACTCGTCAAACATTTGTGTGTCTTTTTTTGTTTCAGTAATCTTTATTGAAGTATATGAGTAAAAGTTGAACAATGAAACAGAGGGAGAAAAAATAGGCAATTGGAGCAGGAAGGCCCACTCCATACTTCAACATGTATAATATTAAGACAAAATGTGTAAAACAAAAGGAAATACCATGAGTAGTAAGCAGGTAGATATCGACCATATGAGGTAATAGTCAGCACTTAAAGATTATGTGTACATATGGGGTGTCCTAGTTAGGAATGGGGTTGAGTGAGAGGGAGATGGGGGGGAGAAGCAGAGGGGAGGCAAAGTATTGCTAAATGGAACAAACCAGTGTGATGCAGAGTGAGGAACATTTTACCTGGATGACTCTATTCCTTCCAGGGGGGAATTATAAGCAGTGGGTTTGCATATTATAGTATGTCATCGAGATTTAGTTTAAGAGCAAGGGACAGTTCTCTGGTCCAGAAGCCAATAATGCCATTGGTTCTGAAATTCATCAATTTTCAAATGAGTTTTGGCAAAGATATATTCCATGCTCAAGTGTTCATTTAGAGTGTCATAGGTCATACATAAGGAGGGTGGACGTGTTTGTTTCCATACCCGGGCAATGGAAAGTTGGGCAGATATCAATATGTGTGTAAGTATGGAATGAAGTTTTGAGGGCCAAGTTGAAAGGTCTAGTTCAAAGTGAGCCATCTGCAGAGTAAGCATATTAGCGACATTGGTAATAACTTGAATGAGGGTGGAGATGCTCCTCCCGAATGGATCAATGGAAGTGCATTCCCACCAAATGTGAAAAAGATGACCCTTCATAAAACAGTTCTAAAGAAATATAATATATGTGGCAGGATAAACATCTTGGTCAGGGCTATATGCCCTGCCCAAGAGGTCCTAACTGTAAGGAGTGTTTTGGATACATCTTGAAATTTCTGACATAGTGAAGTGAAATTTGAGTGAAACAGCATAGCAGAAGGGGAAGTTAGACGAATGCGTAGGTATGTCATGGATAAGTTGGGGGCCCAGGAAAAGGGGGAACTTTCAGTAATGGCAGTTTTAAGATGTGGAGGGAGGAGACCCCCAATGTAGCAGTTTTGGAGTGATTCAATTTGTACATAGACAAATGCCCAAAGTGCTCTAACTGGTCATGAAGTGGGGTAAGGGATTGTACTGGGTCAGTGAGCCATATGATTATATCATCGGCGTATAAACCAATTTTGTGGGATTCTTGGCCGAATGTTAATCCTGTGATGAGGGTGTGTGTGAATGGATAGCTTGGGCCAGGGGTTCCATAACAAGTGCAAAAATGAAGAGTGATAGGGGGCATCCCTGCCGAGTCCCATTAGTTATGGGGAAGCAAGTAGAAAGTAAACCTGACGTTAAGACTTTCGCCCTAGGGGTGGAGTATACACCTAATATAGCATGGAGAAAAGGGCAAATAATACCAAATTTCTGTACCAAAGTACAGATTCCAAATATCGCCAGCGGACTCTATCAAACGCCTTCTCAGCATTCAGGGAGCTTAGGAGAGAAGGCGTTTGGTGGTTTTCTGCCCAGTGAATACGATCTATGAACCGGCGCATGCCATCAAAGGCTTGTCTATGGGGGATAAAGCCTACCTGATGGGGGTGAATGAGTGTGGGCATATACATTGCTAGGTGAGTGGCTAGTAGCTTGGCATAGAGTTTAAGATTGGTATTCAAAAGAGATATAGGGCGGTAGTTAGCAGGGTCATAAGAGGGTTTGCCTGGTTTGTGGATGGTAGTGAGGACCGCTTCAAGAGATTCCGAAGGATTCTCTCCAGTCACTAGGAATCTGTCAAAGTTGTTGCAGAGATGGGGTTATATTTGGTCTATATATGTTTTGTAATACTCATTAATAAAGCCACCTGGTCCTGGAGCTTTATGGGGTACTTTAATGGCCGTGATGATCTCTTGATTCGTGAATGATTGAGAGAGGGAACGTAATTATGCCTGGGTAATAGGGAAGCTGAAGAGAGGGCAGGAAATGTTGTATTTGCTGATGGGCAAATTGGGGTTCAGGGGGGAGAGTTTTAGATTATAGAGTTCAGAGTAAAAGGAGATGAAGCAGTCAGCGATATCTTTTCGGGTTTGTTAGCTTGCGTCCCAGTTTGTCTATGAGAAATGGAATTTTGGCCTGGGCGGCTCTACACTTATATTGTTAGGCTAAGAATTTAGCCACTTTGGTCCCCTGGGAGTACCAGGTGAGGCAAAGGTGCCTAAAGTAAAATTTGTGATCTCTTTGCTGAAAAGAGCAGAGGTTATTTATTTTCTGCAATGTTGTTTTGAGATGGGTTTTGTTTGTTAGGAGTTTCAAGTACTTTAATGCGCTCAAGAAAGGTATCAATGGTAGGGGTTCTTTTTTCTTTTCTGGGGCATCTAGCTTTAAAAATATTCCTCGTATGATGGATTTATATGCATTCCACAGTGTTGTTGGGTTAAAGACCGAGCCTAAGTTGGAGGTAAAAAAAGGCCTCGATTTCTGTTCGCACCTGTTCCCAACTCTACAACTTTCTGAGATGTGAGGCGTTCAATTGCCACATAGTATGCCGAGAAGTGGTAGGGGGAGGTAATTATAGTGATGGAGACTGGTGCGTGGTCAGACCACGTAATGATCCTAATTGAGGATGCCTTAATTTTTTGCAGACGGTCAGGAACATATCTATTCTAGAGTAAGATTGTGGAGTATGCGAGTAGAAGGAATAGTCCCTCTCAGTGCCATGTAGACATCTCCAGGGCTCATAAAGGTCCTCAAGGGAGATCAGCGAGGAGAGGGCTATGTTTCTTTTGTGTTTAGAGCTTAAAGAATCAATCTGGGGATCTATGACCTCATTAAATTCACTGCATATCACAATTTGGTCTCTGGGGTAATGCTGTATTTTCTTAAGTAAGGACTGATAAAAGGTCTCTGCTGAGTACTGGTGCATTTAGGTTAACAATGATAAAGGGGGTGGTTGTTGAATGAGGCTTACAAGATCAGGGATCTGCTAGAGGGATCCTGCTTAAAATGAGTAAGAGAAGGATACTGATGAGCGAACCGCTATCATGACCCCTCTGCCATTTTTATTAACCTGTGCTTGAAAGCAATGTGGGAATAATTTGTGAGAGCTTTGGGGTGATTTGGTTTCTGAGAAGTGTGTCTCTTGGACACAAAGTATGTCTGCTTTCTGAGTGATAGCTTCTCGCCATAGGAGTGGGCTCTTAAAAGAGCTGTTAAGACCTTTAGCGTTTAAGGAAACAATTTTGAGGGACATGTTGTATTAAGAATGTAGATATTGATCTGGCACTGTGAAGGGAGGTCCCTCACCTCGGTGAATAGGAAATAGGAGGGGGAGAAGAAAAATGAGGAAAAAACAAGGATGCTAAGTAAATACAGTGAGTTATGATAATAAGTATGAGCTGATCGGAGATCTCTGGGTCACAATAGTCTTCACATAGGTGTACCATAACAATACACATTTGAATGGAATGCAGATCAACAAAGCAGCCTAGATATAGCATATAAGATAGAGAGCAATTGGCTATTAATGTAAAACAAGGTGTGCATAGCACACTACAACACTGGAGCGTGAAGGGAAAATCAACAGGATCATATCCAACGCGAAGTAGGTGCCTCCTCGGAGAGGGGCAGTAAGCAGTAGGGCATGCTGGAGTCAAGATGGGGCTCCCGGTTCTTTGGAATAGGAAATTTTGGAGGATGGCTTCAGATTCAGTGTAGGTGGGGGCATGTGTGAGATGACGCCCCAGTTGTGCAGCCGATTGATTCCATCTTTAGGGGTCAAAATGGGGACCTGTTGATTTTGGTATGTTACCAGCCACTTAGTGGGGTCTCCCCATCTGAAGGGGAGTAGGTGATTTTATTCTCCATTAGAAGTGAGGTAACTGGTGCTAAGTCTTTACGTGCCTGTGAGGTGGTTGCTGAGATGTCATAAAAGAGTGATATTTTGGCAAAAGGCTACGGAAGAGAGCACAGGGATCTCTCTGCACGCATGATATTTTCCTTATTAAGGAAAAATTGGACACGTGCTAGGATATCTCTGGGGAGAAAAGCTGGCAGGTGTTGCAGTTTGTGGATCTTGTGTACACAGCCAATAAGCATGTCATTAGTAGATAGTGAAGGAATCAATTTGCTGAATAGACGGTGTAGATAGGGTACAACTTCAGAGGGATGAAGGATTCAGGGAGAGGAGGAATTTAGGGACCCCTCTGACTTTAATGTTCCGCCGAGAGCTATCCTCTAAATCTGCAATTTTTAGACGGAGCATGTGTATAGTGGCTGCTTGGTCATCCTGTGTGTCCATCATGGTGTTATGGGGGCTGAGTAGTGTCACAGAGATGTTGTGGAATATGTGTGTAATGGTGTCGTGCGCTAGGACACCATTTTGTCATCACGGGCATCCATGTTGTCCAGTGACACAGGCGACCATTTTGTTTAAAGCTGTAGCCAGCAGATGAGAGATTTACCTTCCCCCCTCTCTCTACCTCGAACTAAATTAGCCCCCCACCTTATCCTAATCAGTATGCAAGACTCAAAGAAGTCTTATCTCAAGCACATCCTGGCCGGGTCATAATGAAGCAGACCTTATCTCAAAACGCAGACAGAGGTCTGAGCAGATGTCCAGGGAGACTGCCTTGTAAATTCCACAAGCCCAGTTGTTAATTAAAATGTAATACCTACATCCAACAATTTAAAGCCAATTTATAAATGCAGATAGGAACATAACATATTAACAAAAAGTATATATTTGAATGGCAAATAAAATACCGATCAAATTAAGATCAAACATGATCACGTTCGATCCTATGGAAGACAAGCTAGCTGTCAGATGCCTTATGGGTCAGAGGTTATTAGGAGATAACCTGTGTTTGGTGTCTATGAAAATAGAATTCAATACTGCACAAGAATATATCAGTTTCAAGAATGTAACCATTACAAATTTCAATATATGAATTCTGTTGTAAAATCTGTCTAAACGGGAGGTCCCTTAGCATTTTATGAGCCTCCGGGGCCGCCCATGGCCCCAGTGTTTATTGGTCAAGTACTTCTGGTGACACCCCCTGGGGGTCAGAGAAAAGAGGGAAGCTGAAGGAGCTCTCAGTTCTCAATTTTAACATCAAGCAGTAACATCGCTGAAGGGAAGAACCGATCACACATGTTCAGCCTCTGAAACTCTGAAACACCCAGGACTTTTGAATGCAAGTATTTCCATTTCTAATTCTTTATCTATTCTTCTAAATTGCTGTATTGTGTCTCTATTTCTTTGTAACCCATTTTTCTGTAAATATTTTTATTTGCACAAATTTTAACCTTTCTTATAATTAAACCTTATTTTGAAAAGTTTTTACTTTTGTCTCTAAGCTCTTGAATGCAAACTGACCCCAAAGAACCTGTCCCCTGAAGAGCGCTACTGTTTAGGATAAATCCTCCGGACATTCCTGTCTGCTGTGACAGTGTGTGTTACGGATGATTATTCTAAAGTCATAATTGGTATTTCTAAAATTATGAACGTCCTCTGGGCTCATTATAACGTAGAGGTGGTGGCAGAGAAAGGGTTAATTGTTTAATTAGCCCAGTGACAATCGCTCTCAGTCTGCTGGCATCTAGATTGTGGTCCCGCAAGCTGGACAATCTGTGTGCCGGGTGAAGCTGAGAGTGGCATTGTTACACAAGTGACGGCAGGGTGTGAGATTGCCTTGTCTTTGGTCACGGGTTGGATGAGAAGGCCAGGGGTCTCATACCCGCCACCGTCACAATGTGTTCTTCTAAACATGTGATTTTGTCATGCATGTTGTTAATAGAGACTTTGAGACCATGTTGCAGCTTAGCCTGCAGTGAAAGGAGCATGGCCTTGATGGAGTGTTCTGATGCTGGATTTTCATTGGTGGGATATGCAGCCAGAGCTAGTGTGGATGATGAGTCTACTGTGGGACTACAGATCCCATCACTGTAATGCTTTTTAATGGTGGTTGTTTTTTAATAGTAGATAGGTCTGGGAATTCAGCCATCCTCTTACCTGTCTCTCCTGGAGAGGGAACCAGTCCAATTAGAGGATCTGCTGATCCCTCCATGTCGATGGAGGAGGGTTTAGCCGTTACAGGTTGATTAGGCGGCTCCTCCGTGACTCCTCGCTCTCGGTCGGTGCCATCTTGGCAGGCATGCTTTGTGGGTCGTATGTAAAAATCTAACCAGCATGATCCATTGGTCTGTGATCTCTTGTGGGACATAGCCTGGTGGGTGCCCTGGGTGTATCCCTCTAGTCTGGAGGGCGAGTGATCATGCTGAAGGGACTAGAGAAGCTGGATTATGGCGTGAAGGAGCAGAGCCCGGGAGTTAGGTGGCCTTCTTCTACTGCAGCCAGACCACATCCATTTCAGTGTCTTTATTTCTAGGTGATAACCTTTTTTGTGAATGAGTATGGGTTTTATGTACCCATACTCCTTCACATGGGGTAGCCCACTTATTATTAAAGGAGCTTTCAAATTCTGAAATGCCTCCTGCCCGCAGACACCCACAACCACTGGGCTAGGGTTATAGGTCTGAGGCCCCTGTCCTCATCCACATAAGAACAAGGTGCTTTCCCAGGGGGACTCCCCCCTGGCAAGGTGCCCCCCCCCATGCTTTTAGCAAGCAAACCAGTAAGGTTCAGAGTGGAGTTGCCTGCTTGTCCCCCATTTCCTAGCCATCCAGGCTTCATGCTTGGATGAAGGGTTTGGTCTGGATTATCAGGTGGATCACATACTTTTTTTTGTTTATTTCTTTGCATGAGGTACCACCTTAAAATCAATACCAGACTTTTTTTGTTTTTCATCCTAGCTCTAGGCTTTGCTACAGCAAAAATGATATTTACAAAAAATGACACTGTTTAAATTGCCTACAAATAAAACTTTAAACACAGAGCACAGACCCCCCCCCCCAAAAAAAAAAAAAATGTAACCCACAATACATAACAGACTAGCCACATAGCTTTGCATTGGAACATGTCTTCAAAAGGGTTCAAGTTTGCTTTGAAGTTTGCCTCCAAAATTGTCACATGATAATGAAATCAATTTTTTCATGCATAGTATCCATTATATGTAAATAAAGAGACATAAAAAATATTTTATTCACACATTTTAAATTTAATAAACCTACAGTGCAAAAATATATCAGAACAAATAATATTCTCATTTTTAATATATGTTTGACTTTGTCTAATATTTAGAAAATGTAATTGTCCATAAGAAAAAATTAGAAGCATGCTGTAGCACTTTTGCTTATCTTACTTAATCATGTACATCCAGCTATCCAGCATTTTTAAATCAAAACTCTGTGCAATACAACTTGGAATTCAATCTGAAGAACCGCAACCTGTTAATCAATCTTCTGCATAGTGTCAAAGGGCTATTTAAAATCTAGATAAGACAAGTTGGCTGTTCCACTGTGATTTCATATTTTGGTTACAAGAAAATCAATTAGATTAATTTGACCTTTTTGTTCGGTTGCAAACCATTGCTAAATTGGGTCATTGACTTCAGATATTGAAAAATTCTGTTTAAGTTGTGCTTCCATGTACTTCTAGTTGAATCCCACTCACTGCAATATATCTGAAAAACTTTCAGACTAGGAATTTAAATGTGCTCATTTAGTTTGTTTACCCTTTAGGTTTGCTTATATATTTATTTTTATTTAATACAGGTACTTATATAGCGCCCACAATTTATGCAGCGCTTGCTTTACATATATGGTACATTCACATCAGTCCCTGTTCTCAAGGAGCTTACAATCTAAGGTCCCTAACATTCACAGATGCACCCACTATTATTCCTGTTTGTGAAATGTAGATTTCTAAATAAATTAGTATTTAAAGTGATTGTAGAGTCAAGTGTGTGTGTGTTTTTTTTTTTTTTTTTGTTTTCTTTTTTCTAAATAACAATGTTGTTGTTATACTTGCTCTGTGCAGTTGGTTTTGCACAGGGCAGCCCGGATCCTCCTATCCTCGAGTCCCTCTTTGCTGCTCGTGGCCCCTCCATCCTGTTGAGTGCCTTACAGTAAGCAGCTTGCTAGGGGGGCACCTGAGACGAGCTGCCATTCAGACACAGAGCAGCGATTCGGCCCCACACCCTCTCTCTCCTGATTGGCTAACTGAGTTTGATTGACTGAAAACAGCGGGAGCCAATGGTGCTACTGCTGTGTCTCCTGGATGGCCAAAGGACTTATGGACATCGCTGGATAGAGATGGGGCTCAGGTAAGTATTAGGGGGAGCTGGGGTGGCTGCTACACACACAGAAGGCTTTTTATCTTAATGCATAGAATGCAATACGATAAAAAAAAAAACCTTCTGCCTTTACAACTCCTTTAATAATAGTTTAAAACAGAATTAATTATTAAAACTTTTAGATTCTTTTTTAACCCCCTCCCATCCGCGCTACAGCCTATATACGGCTGCAGCGCGGACTCGAATTTTCGGGAGGCCGTTTTTAAACGGCCTCCAGTGACACGCCCCCCCACGCGCTCCTGCGAGCGCGCATCGGGGAGAATCTGTGTCGGCCGTGTCCCTTGGCCAATCACAGCGGCCATTCACCACGTGATCAAGCCGTCCAATGAGAGATGATCTCATATGTAAACATATGAGATCATCTCTCATCGCCGGCGCTCCTTACTCACACAGACACTGCAGTGTGAGGAAGGAGGGGGAGCCGACAGCCGCTGGGGACACAGAGACATGTAATCAGGGCACTGATCACCAGTGCCCTGATTACTGAAGGTAAAAAAACCACACACATTGCCCCCCCATCAGTGCCCCCAGTGCCCGCCATCAGTGCCCCCATCAATGCCCACAATCAGTGCCCATAGTGCTGCCAGTCAGTGCCGATCAGTGCCTGCTCATCTAGGCACTGATGAGCACTGACTGGCAGCACTATGGGCACTGAGTGTGGGCACTGATGGTGCTGCCCATCAGTGCTCATCAGTGCCACCCATCAGTGCTCATCAGTGCCACCCGTCAGTGTCCATCAGTGCCACCCGTTAGTGTCCATCAGTGCCGCCTATCAGTGCCCAGCAGTGCCACCTCTCAGTACCCAGCAGTGCCACCTCTCAGTGCCCAGCAGTGCCGCCTATCAGTGCCGCCTATCAGTGCCGCCTATCAATGCCGCCTATCAGTGCTCATCAGTGCGGCATATTAGTACCTCCTCATCAGTGCCCATAAGTGCCACCTCATCAGTGCCCATAAGTGCAGCCTATCAGTGCCCATAAGTGCAGCCTATCAGTGCCCATCAGTGCCGCCTCATCAGTGCACATCAGTGAGGGAGAAAAATTTATTTTCAAAATTTACTCGCAGAAAATAAGAAAAACTTTTTTTTTTTTCAAAATTTTCTGTCTTTTTTCTTTTTTTTTTGTAAAAAATAAAAAACCCAGAGATGATTACATACCACCAAAAGAAAGCACTGTTTGTGTGAAAAAAATGATAAAAATTTCATATGGGTACAGTGTAGCATGACCGCGCAATTGTCATTCAAAGTGTGAGAGCGCTGAAAGCTGAAAATTGGCCTGGATGGGAAGGGTGTTTAAGTGCACAGAAGGCAAGTGGTTAAATTAATTAAAAAAAAAACAATGCCTACCCCTTTCAAATGGATAACAGTTTAGAACATTGGAGACACAATCTAATATATGGTCAAGCATTTTTGCCCCCTGTCATGGTGTTATCAGTCTTTATGCCTTTCTACATTGTGTGGGTGTTCAAATAGAGTGCTGGGAGATTCCGTTGGGATGTTTTATGATGATGGGAACTTCTACAATACATGTGCTGCGCAAGGTAGATTATTTACAACTTATCTGCTCTCCATGGATAGAGATGATGTGGGGGCAACTACATGGCCGCTGATCATGCAAACCAAAATGACACCAGCTCCAATGCTACCATGAGCAAGGAAATCAGACACTACAGCAAAGGAGGGAGTGAGCAAAAATGCGGGTACAACAACTAATGTTCTATCAGACCACAATGGATTAATGAATGGGGACACCTCTCTCTGATCACATCCACCAGGGGAGCAGATCATTTTGAACATTGGGGATAGGGGAACTATTTTTGGGGTTTTATTAACTCAGAAGATACCTCTCCTAACAATAATGCACAAGCTGAGCAAAATTATTCAGATGTACTGGGGGCAGGTATTTAATTTCTGCATTTTGTCACAGATACAGATCCCTAAACAAAGATCACAACTGTAATTTTAGTAACAGGTCACAGGATGTATTCCTGTGGCTTTACAAAAGTCCAGAAAAACTTAAAGCGTAACTCCACTTTTATTGGAAAAAAAAAAATTCCCTCTGGGTGATCTCTGTACATTGCAGGGATTTTAACAAACTTTGTTGCAGATTCCTACCTTTTGTTATTCTGAAGAAATCATTGTTTGTTCCTCTGTGCCTCTGTACTGAGTGGGTCACATGGGAGTGGTTTCATAAGTATCTATCAACTGTGGTAGCTGCAGGCCTCTAATGAGGAAAGCTGCTGGGCCTGCATTCCTTTAGATGTGCTCCTATTGAAAGTATCTCACCAACAATGACATTTTTGTTGCAGGGGATGCCAGAAATGTGACTTGTATCTTAGGCAGACATCTGGGGAAATTGGTGAGCCAATCACACAAGCAGGAAATTATGTTTCTGGGGTGTGGTCAGTACACATTCTGTGTACAGTACAACTCCAGGTAAGCCATATTGTATTGCATTTTCAGAAAATTACAACAGCTGGAGATTGAGAAGGAAAGGTCATTTTTAATAACATTCAAATACAATATGATTTGTGTCACAGATTGTATAAGCTATATTGTTCTTTATTTGCTATTTTTTTCCCCACTCTCTTTAACCACTTTACCCCTGGAGGATTTTGCTGTACCCAACGAAATTTACGTCCTTTTTTCCACACAAACAGAGCTTTCTTTTGGTGGTATTTGATCACCGGTGCGATTTTTACTTTTTGCGCTATAAACAAAAAAAGAGCGTTTATTTTAAAAAAAATAACAATATTTTTAACATTTTTTTATATGAAATTCCCCCCCAAAAAATGTAAAAATTTAAATGTTTTAAAATTTTTGGCCAATTTGTTTTCTGCTACCTATGTTTGGTAAAAAAATCACAATAAGCGTATTTTGATTGGTTTGCGCAAAAGTTATTGCGTTTACTAACTAAGGGAAAGATTTCTGTCATTTTTGGTGTTTTTTTTTTAAACGAGTAATGGCGGTGATCTGCGATTTTTTTTGCGGGACTGCGACATTGGCGGACAGATCGGACCCTTGACTGACATTTTTGACACTTTTGGGGGTACCAGTGACATTACTACAGTAATCAGTGCTATAAATATGCACTGTTACTGTAAAAATGACACTGGCAGTGAAGGGGTTAATTTTATTGGAGAGGGAGGGGTTAATGTATGCCTGGTGCTTACTGACGTGTGGGGGGGGGGAGGTGACTGAGTGAGTCAGGGACAGATCGGATGTTCAGCTATGCTGAACACTGCCATCTGTCACTCCCTGTCACTTAGGAGATCCGCCTGCTCTGTTTACACAGGCGGGCGGATCTCCAAACTAGATTCCCCGACAATCGGGGAAGAGCAGCGGCGATCGCTGCCACTCCTCCCTTGGCCCGACTCCCGCTGTGAATGAAAACAGCGGGAGCGTGCCTCCGGTGGCGCGCGAGCGCCGCCTACAGGGGGAGGAGTCCAGCGACGTAGGTCTACGTCGCTGGACGGAATCGTGCCACTTTGTCGGCAAGTGGTTAACATAAATAAATTACCAGGACCAGATTGCTTATACCCGGGAGTCCTCAAAGAACTCAGTTAGGTTAAAGCCAGGCCATTATTCCTAATCTTTTATGGACAGCATATTGACAGGAATGGTACCAGCTGATTGGAGAAAAGCCCATGTGATACCAATATTCAAAAAAGGATAGAGACGTTTACCTGGAAACTACAGGCCTATCTTTCTAACATCAATAGTATGTAAACTATTGAAGGGGATAATAACAGACTATTTCCAAGAATTTGCTGATGAAAACAGTATAATTAGCAGTAATCAACACGGGTCTATGAAGGGTCATTCCTGCCAGACCAATCTGTTAACATTTGACAAGGAAGAGAGCTACCATCTAGACAAGGGAAGGCCTATGGATGTGGTGTATCTGGCTTTTAATACAGGTCTGTAGGCATGGGCCATAGAGTTTGTTCATTGATAGAAGACTGATTACAGGGGCCTGTCCAATGAGTGGTGATAAATAAAGTGGGGTACCCCAAGGCTCTGTTCTGGGACCAATTCTATTTAATTTATTCATAAATGACATAGAGGTCAGTATAAACAGCTTGATCTCAGTTTTTGCTTTCAACACAAAAATAATTAGGGCAATAACTTTGCATCAGGATATAGAAAATTTTCAGGAAGACTTGAGTAAAATAATGGGGTGGGCAACTATGTGGAAAATTAGATTTAATGTTGAAAAATGTGAAATGATGCACTTGGGGGCTAAAAATTTAAATGCAAACTACTCGCTAGAACCTCTGGGGCAATCAAAGATGGAGAAAGACCTGGAGGTCCTGGTAGAAGACTGAGCAATAGCAGGCAATGTCTAGCTTCAGCAAGCAAAGCTAGTAGACTATTACCATGCATAAAAAAGGTATTCATTCAAGAGATAGAATAATAATCCTGCCACTTTATAAAACTGGTTCCGCCACGTCTGGAGTTTTTTGTCCACTTCTAGTCACCAGTCCTCAGGAAGTATGTGCTGGAGCTGGAAAGAGTCCAGAGAAGGCAAACAAAATTAATAAGCGCGCTGGAGGACCTCAATTAAGGGGAATGACTGCAAGCCTTGGACTTATTCTCTCTGGAGAAGAAATGCTTGAGAGGAGATATGTTAGCAGTATACAAATACCTCAAGGGTGATCCCAGAACAGGAAGAAAACATTTCACTCTCAGGGACTGTATGAGGACATGGGACCACACGATGAGACTGGAGGAGAAGTGGTTTAACCTTATGCTGCCTAGGGGGTTTTCCACTGTCAGGGCGATAAGGATGTGGAACTCTCTTCCACAATTGGTGGTGTCAGTGGGGAGTATTTAAAGGCAGATTTGTAAACAAGGCAGAATGTCATTCTGTCAGTGGGGAAGGCTTTGATTCTGTGTTTCTGCAAAGCAGGAACACAGATCTTTGCCTTCCCCTAGTCAAAGCACCTCCCCCACAGTGAGAAAGCACAACCTAGGCACACAGTTAACCCTTTGATCGCCCCTGATGATAACCCCTTCCCAATCAGTATCATTAGTACAGTGACAGTGCATATATTTTAGCACTCATTACTGTATTAGGGTACTGGTCCACAAAAAGTGTCAAAAGTGTCAGTTAGGTGTCCAATTTGTCTGCCGCAATATCGCAATTCTGCTATAAGTAGCTGATCACCGCTATTACTAGTAAAAAATAAATAAAAATATCCCATAGTTTGTAGACGCTATGGGCCTGATTCATAGTACGGCGAATTGGCGTTTCGGCGTGATTTTGCGAAGCGGCGATTATTTAAGTCTGAAATTGGCATTCAAAGAACGGCGGGCGGAAAATAGCGCCTAGTGTGAGATTCATTAAGATGCAATATGGTCAGAGCGCGACTTAAAACCACGCCAGCTAAAAGCTCGACTAAAGTTTAGCCAAATTTTCCCCTGTACCCCCAAAAATCCCAAATCACTGTGGAAGGTGTGGAAGTCAATTTGGAGATGACTTGCGTTTAAAAAATCTCAAAAACTGACTTAGAAAGAGAGATATCTGCGAAAGTGTGGAAAGGTTAAACAGCTCCTCCAGCCGCGAGCTGCGAACTCGCGAATGTGCGCATGCGCAACGTCAAATTGGCTCAAAAAATTTCGCCAGCGCGATTTTGGGTCAATTTTTTTTTGAATACCGCTTGCAAATCCGCTGTCTCGCCCATAGAAAATGGCAAAAACCGGCGGAATTGGAAAAACATGCACACTTCCAACAAGGGATCCTTTAGTAAACACCATCACATTCCATACACCTTTCCTGCTAACTCCGAAATCATAGCAGTCAAATCTACAGTGTTTATATAGAACCTCCACATTCTCTGAAAAAACCCACAAAATATTACATTGGGGAATTGGTCGTCAGATAGAAAAAAAATAGATGTAAAACATATTTCAAAGAAAGATTATTAGCATTTCACACATATCAAGGAAATGTCACAATTTTGACAATATTTTATGTGTTTCCAAAGAATGTTTTTAGAAATATATTGCAAATACTACCTTTTCTTCCATATGGGTATGGCCAAGTGTTACCATTTTACTACACATTTAACTGAAGGTATATATATATATATCCCTTATACTTGGCTAATTAGCAAAGTATGCCCAACAAACAAATAGAGCTTTAGCTCACAATATTGCTACATATTGACTTTATGGGGCATCTTTTGTATTTTGTTCATGTCTTTGGATTAAAAGTTTGCTGATACACATGCCTTTTTCAAACATGAACAAAATTAATGATGTCAACATTTGGAGGATTGGAGATATCCAAGTGTTGCCCATACAGAGGGCACCTTCCGGATTCGAACTTACAAACCTACAGCAGGAAGGCAGACTCCCTAATCATTGTGCTATTTCTCAGTGAGCGTTGGGTGTTTTCCTCATGCCGTCAAAATGCTCACATGGGAACAGGGGCCATTGAACTGAATAGGATTGGATTTTTTGCCTGTTTTGGGAGCTGATCCTTGAGCTGGACAAATCCCCCTCAAACGCCCCCAAACGGGCTACGTTCACATGTACGTGTTTGTGGTCTGTTTTTGGGGCTTTTGTAGGTGATTTCATATAACAATGCCTGCCCAAAAAATGCATGTCAAAACGCCTGGGAAAACGCCAGCCAAAATGCACATAAGAACGCCTGATATAATTGCCACGCCAAATTTAGGGATGTTCATGAGTGATGAGTCAGATTGTTGGCTTACATATCTGGTCAATCGTCACAATCTCACTTCTCAAATCCCAAAAGGTGTGTTTCAATTGTTTCCCTAAATATATATTTCTCTCTCTCTCACGTAATTGTATATATATGTATGTATTCCTGTATCTAAACATTCTAAATAATGACTAGCAAACTTCAAGAGAGAATTTTTTCAATTCACATATACTATACACACCTACATACATTTCTATTCCTCATTTCTATTTCCCTTGTTTTGGCAACTGAGCATGCTCCAAAACACACAGGATACACACAGTTAATTTTTGGACTGGGCGTTACCATTCTGGGTGTGTTTGCTTGGATTATATATAGCTCACTCAGACATCAGGAAAGATTTGACCTACGAAGAGGTCCAATATATTTGTGTGTCACATGTTTTATGGGTAACATTTTTGGCCCTTTGTTATTTATGGAGGTGAGATTTGGCTGTGTTGTGTGTTGACTCTCTGTAAGTATTTATTGCTGTTAACATAATTCTGTCAATCTGCACATGCATCTGTTGATTATGGGCTCTTTGTCGATGTATATGGTCTAAATGTTGTACAAAGGTTGTTTTGGTTTGAAAAATACAAATGTAATAAACAGCATGTTTCCAATTTTTTTTTGAAAATGTCTTCATGTGTCTAAATAAAGTTTTCTGGTGTCCACAAATGTATGTATTTGTATTTCTTTTTCTAAGTTAAATCTGCTTAATGGTTGTGTATGTTCACTATTCGCGAATTCGCGAATATACAAAACCGCGTTCTCACATTTATACATGAAACCGGAAACGAAACTTTTGCTGCGTGCACACGTTTCCGGAAATTGTCCAGGCCCTGTCGTAAGTGTGCATCATGGCTCCTGCACTGTTTACAGACGAAATCGTGGCATTTGTGTGTAAGGTAAGGAGGGGGTGTGAGTGTGCAGGGTGCGGGATGGGGGATGGGGGATGGTGGCAGGGTGGGTCGCTTATCTAGCGGGTGTGCAAGAAACTTTTGGTCTGCTGATCTGCGCATGCACTTTCTGCCTATTAGACGTGATCTAGAAGCTTCCTGTTATAGAAACTTCCTAGATGTGAACCTGTTCCCTATATATATATATATATATATATGTATGTGTGTATATATATATATATGTGTATATATATATATATATATATATATATATATATATATATGTGTATATATATATATATATATATATATATATATATATATATATTATATGTATATATATATTATATGTGTATATATATATATATATATATATATATATATATATATATATATATATATATATATATATATATATATATATATATATATATTATATGTATATATATATATATATATATTATATGTATATATATATATATATTAATATATATTATATATATATATATATATTAATATATATTATATGTATATATATATATATTATATGTATATATATATATATATATTATATGTATATATATATATATATATATATTATATGTATATATATATATATATATATATATATTATATGTATATATATGTATATATATTATATGTATATATATATATATATATATATGTATATATATATATATATATATATGTATATATATATGTATATATATTATATGTATATATATATATATATATATATATTATATGTATATATATATATATATATATATATATTATATGTATATATATATATTATGTGTATATATATAGATGTATGTATGTGTATCTAAAAAATATATATATTAGACAATATATATACTATGTATATATTATATACAATATATATACATTAGATACATTATAGAATATGTTATATACCATATATTAGTGTATATAATAGGGAACAGGTTCACATCTCTGAACTTTCTATATAGATATAGATAGGCATACCCTGCTTTAAGTACACTCACTTTATATACAATCGTGAGTAAGGACACAGCTTGTTCAGCTTGCCATGACACTGCTCACAAACCATAAGTGACAGGGATAACAAACTTAGGGAGCAACGACAGGGTACCCAGGTACCCAGGACTACACCATATCCATTTTGTGGCTGGCCAGCTTGCCTAGGTAATCTATCATGTCATAGTCCTGGATCCCCTTAACATGCTCCCACATGGTTTGGGAGTAAGGCTATGTCAATGTGGCCAAAATTTACAATGGAGCTGGTGTATTTTCATGCATCGAGAAAAGAAAAAAGGGATTGCTTCACTTTAAGTACATTTTCAGTTTCCATACATGCCCTGGTCCCATTGTGTACTTAAAGTGGGCTATGCCTGTATATAGATAGATTTGATTCGTTTCAACTTTTACACAAAATGAAACCCAATTATCTGTGACAGATTGCTCTGACGCTTTGGAATCTATCTAGATAAAGACAAATGTATTGACCCTTTTCATATATGCAAGATTAGAAACATTATATTCCCTAAATGCATAATGCAAAAAATTATTGCCTTACATACATCCATACACACTGCAAGCTCGGCCCCGTTTGTCTTGTCTGACACTCTTACCATCATAAGCTGGATCTGCACACAGCAGCTAATTGGTTCACCTGAGATGGAATCAGTGATCACAAAAATCTGGAATGGTCATGTCTTCAAAGGATTGCCTTGAACAAATCACCTCTAAAAGAAACACATGAGTGTATAATCACTTGTCTCAATGGATCACATTCCCAACAGACCCATCTCACACTGCCATATGATAATGAATGGGGGTGTCCATTGCAAGTTAAATACACCCCCAGATCCCATTGCTTTGTTAATTGACAGATCTAACTGGAATATGATGGCACTGCTGTGAACCACTATGCCATCAAATTCTGCTGGTGACCTTTAAAAAGGATTATGTGTGATTGTGTGGATAATTATGCCACCTTAAATTTGCATCTCCCACATACCATGTGCAACTCTTGCAGGAATTGTGAATCAAGGATAATTCAGCACAGCTTAATGAACAGACACATTGAGGAGTGTAGGAACACACCGTCAGATTACCCGATCACACTATGGGGTTTTAACTCCTCCATAATTTTGCCACTTTGGAAACCAAGTGCTTACTTTATGTATACTTTTTAGACGGAACTACAATTTCTAGTAGGGTGATATCATTGCATGAGATTTTCCCTCACTTCCTGTCTTAGTGTCACCAAGACAGGAAGTGAGGGGAATATCACTGTGGGGAAATAGCTTGCAATTGTTGCCTTATAATGTCCATAGTATATATAAAAGGAAAGAATTGCTGGCTGTATCCCCACGGGAGATTCCCTCACTTCCTGTCCTGGTGACACCAAGACAGGAAGTGAAGGGAAATCTCCTGCAATGATATAACACTGTTACATGTTCTAGTTATGTAGCAAACTTAAGAATATACAAAGCAAACATCTTTTTTTTTCCATTTTGGCAAAATCATGGATTCATTAAAAAAATATCTTTGTTTGTCCCGTGGCTTGCAGGAAAAACATTTTGCCTTGATTCCACCATCAACACAGACAGGGGAAACCCTCCTGCGGAGCCATTGTGTTCTCCTGGTGCTGCCCCTGCCAGGAAAACACAGTGATTATTGCTAGTGGCTACAAGAGATGCTAGCGATAAGTGTGTGTAAAATCTGACAGACTGGTTGTACGTTGTCCTCCAGGTGATCGACCAATCAACTTGGGTACCTTCAGCCTGGCCATACACAGTTTAAATCTGCATCTCAAATGAAGCAATCCCATTTACATATAACACTCCATAAAGGAGAATTGAGGGGCTTATCAGGTCTGCGTCAAAAATTAACAGCCACACCCAATCAGACAGCTCGTGTTAAAAGGGACCTGAAAAGCAATCTGCATGGCTTGCTTTTCCAAGCATTGGCTAGTTTAGTGAGCCTGGACTAATAACAGTCACTGTAATGCTACCCATACTGCTGTCCTTTTAACATGGTGACAAAAGTTGATACCTATGCTACATGTGTGTAAAGTTACTTGCACCCTGCTAAATGGACAGCAATAAGGTTGTAAATACAGTGACTGCCTGTCCCCCCTGATGGCGGCCCTGGGTGTGTCATGAAAGGCCAATTGAGAAAATGGCTATATCATGTAGAGGAAATCACCAGTGTGGGGCAACCTATGTCATGGAGGTAGATTTGGACATCGATGTATATGTATCACCAGAAATGGAATTCTTTGTTCTACAATATCTCAAAGATGACCTAGCATGTTATTTGAAGACTGTACTATTTTGGACATACTTGGACTCAAACATACACTGCTCTTTCCACAGCTCCTCCTCCTCTGGGGGTATGATAAAGTTTATACGCATCTTCACCAAAAGCACAAGATGATGTGTCGTCTCCGGATGAGGCTGCAGCGGAGATTTCAGTTCCAGGCTGATATGGTGGATCTGCAGCGGGCCTGGAGTGATGCCAAAAGGCGCTCACCCAGGCTCCTGCTAAAGGCTGTGGAGCAAATCTCCGGTAAGTAAAAATATACATTACATGTGACCAGATAGGTTACAATTTTTTGGGTAGGTGGACATGTGTTTAGCTATGCAACAACACTAATACCAACACCCCCCCCCCCCCTCCCTCTCGCTCCTACCTTTCCTACCTCCATCAAGTGTCTCTTCACAACCTTTAATACTACTATGTACATTCGTATTTTTTATGTTTTTTTTTTTCTTCTGCTTCTAGCCAAAGCGGACGGACGGCACCCTCTTGTGCTTTTGGTGAAGAAGGGGAGGAGGAGGACGGCCACACTCCAATATGCAGTCAGAGGCAGCGAGCCATTTGAGCAGCTGAAAATTGTGGATCGTAAGTAGAAAATAAAAATGTTAGAAATTTCTAATCTCTAATCACATTTTACAGAGCCCCCTTTACATCGGAGTCTCCAGACTTACTACACTGTAAGAGGGAAGTGTGAAGACTCTGATATAAGGAGAGTTTGGGAACCATTATTTGAGGGGGGAAGCTGGGGACTCTGGTGTAAAAGGGAACTCTGTGTTCCCCAAAGCTCCCCCATACATCTGAGCTTACAGAGACCCTCTTACACTTCCCTTCCTCAGTCCACCACAGTCAAGGGCACAACAAGTCCCACTGCAGAAGGCTACCTGCTTGGACTTGTAATCCTCTCTGTAGGGGAATGAGGAAATACTGCCTGCTATGCTAAGACTTGTAGTGCCCTCTGTTAGGGACTAAGGATTCCTCAGTCCTCAACATTCTAGGGCACTATAAGTCTCAGCATAGTGGGCTGTCATACCTCAGTCCCTCACAGCTCGGGTCAAAAACAACACAGTTAAACATCTAAAGGACAACTCCAAACAAAACTACCAATAATGGACAGAGTCCATATGCTCTATAATGTCAAAGACCCGCTACCACTCACCTTCCACCTCTGGTGCTGTCATTGTGTAGGGCAAAGGGCTCCATCTACACCATGTTTGGCTTTCATGTCAGATAGGCAGGACTTGCTCAGCTCCACTCTCTTCCTTGGCAATTGACTCTGGCGTCATTGTGGATCTTTCCTCCTCTAGAAAACCCCCAGGGGCCCTCTCCTTGTCCCCCAGCCACCCAGGGCCTTCTTCTCCTCCTCCTCCACCAACCATTTTCAGACTCTTCCAACTTCCCTGGGGCTACTCAACCACTTTGCATAGTGGACACAACAAATCTATGACCAGCCTGCAAAATATCAAGTCTGGGCCTGGTTACCTGTATGTTCCGGGTCCAGGGCGGAGCTCTCCTCCCAGAGCAACAACTGATGATAGCAGAGTGAGTTGACCGGCCAGTCACTTCCTACTGGTGCAGGTACACACCTACCGATTCCTCCACATCTTAGGATAACATGATCAGACGGCCAATCCCCAGGCAGAGAAGGAGGAGTAAGTGTCAGCGGACAACAGACACCTGGCAGACGCAGTGAAGGGACTGCAGCACACTGCTGCAACTTTTTGATCCGAGGATTGAAAGCAATCTTTTACTTGGGAGATTTCCCTGACTGCGCCCTTCGAAATGTTGGTGCTCCGCCACTGGCCGCAAGGCCCCTGTAGGTGCGAGGCCTTAGGCGCCCGCTTAATTTGCATGGTGCCCTCCTGTTTTAAAACATGGTCAATGCATCTCATTGGTGTAAGTGCACTTCTATGTTCTGAATTGTAGGGGCATTGAGTATGGTGCTAGCATGATGAGAGGTTACTGCCTATTTGTGTCCATAAATAATATATAATGTTTTTCTTTTATTTTAGAAACCAGTGATCAGGATGTTGCGGCTCAGCCTTCTCAGGCCCCCTGTAAGTAATGTGGATGTGCTGGTGTGTTGTGTATTAGGTCGAACTTGGAGGAATGATTGTTTGTTTTGTTTTCTTTTGTGGTTGATGTAACTTCAGCAAGAGAGGAGCCTCAGGCAGGGCCGAGTCGCCTGGATCCGGGCCAGGAACAAACTGTTGGCCAAGAAGAGGCCAATTGGTCCGACTCGGATGAGGACCTGGGCTCTCCTCAAAGGGGAAGTAAGTATTCTACATGTGTTTGTGTGTTCAATGTGTCCTGGTAAATATAAGGGCTGTAATATATATATTTTGACATTGGGGTTTTGTAGCAGCTGACATTGAGGATGTTTGTTGTGGAGGACTGGGGAAGAGGGGCCACTGCTTACCCAGTCCACTGTAACTACTACCTTCAATGTTTCCAGACTACTTTCTGTGTGCCTTTATCAAATAGCTTTTGTTCAAGGATTGTATTTGTGTCTTTGTGTTTCTAGGAGATACAACGCCATCCCCCCATGAAGGGACACCATCCCCCCATGTAGGGTCTCCCCCATCCTCCCCCACTCCAGGCTCCCCTGAACTAGTCTGTAAGTACCTAAAATTAGATTCTCACATGAATTGTGTGTGCTAGGATGATGTGTATCTAGGATAATCTAAGTTGGAGTCAAAGCAAGTGTAGTTTTGCTATATGTGACAGGAAGGTTGGTCATGAAACACTCTTGCTTAACCTTCATGTTTGAAAGGTGGTTTTGGGGAGCTTTACAGGACATGTTATCTTTTGTAAGTTATCTCAAGCCACCCTATTCTAAATTGGTGTTAGTTTCTCTACATTGGAAATGGTGTGCTTTGTACTTGTAAATTTTTAGGGGACATTGTAATTTAATCATGTCCTGATTTAGTCAACACTGAAAATGTGTGTTTGTCAATCTTTCATAAATACTCTTCCTCGGTAATGTACCACATTCCAGTTCACAATTTGTGTTCTTTTTGTGCAGTTTCTCCAGAGCCAGCCACGCCATCCACTTCAGGGGCCCCAAAAAAACCTGATGATGGTAAGTTGTGTGCTTTTCCAGTAATGTGTCTACTTAGTAAGTGGAGAAATGCTAACTGTGTATGTCCCCGCTCAGGCTTCAAGTTGTTCTAAAGGCAGCGGGTTCTTTATGTGAATGCATTCTATGCATTAGTATTCCAAGTGATAGGTGTGCATATTCCCCCTAAGACTTACTGGGACCATTTTTTACGGTCCAAATTTTTGCACTAATACTTGTCTGGAACAGACTCCCCCTCCTCCTTAACTGAGGTGACAGCATGCCAATATTGCCTCCTGATGCTGTCACTCCTAATCATTGAGACCATTGGAAGGGAGGGGGGCAAGGCTGGCTCACAGCCTAGTGCCTGAACAGGCACAGGGTGCTTGGCTTCATCTCATGTGCCTCCATAGCAAGCTGCCTGCTGTGGGGTCAAACAACAGGAGGGAGGTGCCTAGAGGTGTGTACAGGGGCCATGTAAAAAGGAGGATTGTTATTTCTCTTGTCCCCAAAAACCTAGAGAGTGTAAGTCTAACCTGATTAGTTTTCCGCAGCCCTCCCAAAATGATATGTTTCCAACACTTAGAACAGGCAGGGCTGAGGCACCAAAAACATCAGAAAAACACAATCAGCACAAAAGCAGGGAGTACGTATCCTTAACGCTACAAGCTTCACCCAGAAGAATGACGCTTGCACTGTACAAATCTGCATCACCACCATATCAATGTCTAAATAAAACTTTCAGGGAAATGTGGAGGGGTAATGAGTGGGTGTTAGAGCGTTTTCATGACTGCGTAACCTACAGTTAGCGTGAGTCCATTTGTTGATAAACTTTTTCTTCTCTCTTAACACAGCTGGGATGGCGGAAAGGAGATCAGGGGAGCAGACACATCTGCTCCGTCCAGAACTGGCCCTCAAAATTCCTAAGGGTGAGTCTCTACTATGTGTCAGGTTCAATCTATAGACAGTAAGAGTGAGAGAGAACGCTCCACAGATTCCAATGGTGATAGAGATAAATGTGTGCACATGTATCGTGTTGACCAATTGAACCCAAAACACCTTACATTCTTCAAAATGATTGCTTGTGTTTACATGCAGAAAAGCATTTTACTTAGCTTTGGTGGAACTGCTACTAACATTCCAAGCCATCTTATGTAACCTTTTGAACAATTTGCTGTGAAAGTTTGAGTTTAAGGTTTACAACAGCAATTTAGCATATTTGCTTCAGAGTGTTGATAAAAGCCAACCAATAGACTCCTAAGCATATTTGTTGAGGCACATTAATTACAATCCTTGTTTGGATCATTTTGCCTAAAACTAATTGTCATGTTTTTTTCTACCCAGGGCACACCCACCTCACCTACGAGGTCCTCCTGGATTATATGAGGTGGTGCGGAGACCGAATTCTATATTTGGAACACCTTTGTGGCGTGGATCCAGACCCTAAGGAGCCATTCGTTAGGAATGTCACACCTTTAAAAAGATCCTAGTATTTTTTTTTTGTGGTTTGTTTACTTATGTTGCACGTTGCAACACAAAGAAATGTCACATTTGTAATTGTTGCCCATTATAAACAAAAATCTAACAAAAAAATCAAAAACAGTTTAAAAAAAAACCCTTTTTTTGGGACCCAAAAAAAAAAAAAAACAAAAAAAGCCTTGTTTTTGGCAACCAAAAAAAATATAAAAATTTATAAAAAACCCTTTTTTTGGGGACCCAAAAAAAAAAAAAAAAACAAAAAAAGCCTTGTTTTTGGCAACCAAAAAAAATATAAAAATTTATAAAAAACCCTTTTTTTGGGGACCCAAAAAAAAAAAAAAAAAAAAAAAGCCTTGTTTTTGGCAACCAAAAAAAATATAAAAATTTATAAAAAACCCTTTTTTTGGGGACCCAAAAAAAAAAAAAAAAAAAAAAAGCCTTGTTTTTGGCAACCAAAAAAAATATAAAAATTTATAAAAAACCCTTTTTTTGGGGACCCAAAAAAAAAAAAAAAACAAAAAAAGCCTTGTTTTTGGCAACCAAAAAAAATATAAAAATTTATAAAAAACCCTTTTTTTGGGGACCCAAAAAAAAAAAAAAAAAAAAAAGCCTTGTTTTTGGCAACCAAAAAAAATATAAAAATTTATAAAAAACCCTTTTTTTGGGAACCAAAAAAACCAAAAAAAAAAAAAAAAAGCCTTGTTTTTGGCAACCAAAAAAAAAATGTTTACAAAAAAGCCTTGTTGTTTTTATGGCAACGGACAAAACCAAAAATGTTTACAAAAAAGCCTTGTTGTTTTTGGTAACAAACTAAACCAAAAATGTTTACAAAAAAGCCTTGTTGTTTTTATGGCAACGGACAAAACCACAAATGTTTACAAATAAGCCTTGTTGTTTTTATGGCAACCGACAAAACCAAAAATGTTTACAAAAAAGCCTTGTTGTTTTTATGGCAACCGACAAAACCAAAAATGTTTACAAAAAAGCCTTGTTGTTTTTGGTAACAAACTAAACCAAAAATGTTTACAAAAAAGCCTTGTTGTTTTTATGGCAACCGACAAAACCAAAAATGTTTACAAAAAAGCCTTGTTGTTTTTATGGCAACGGACAAAACCAAAAATGTTTACAAAAAAGCCTTGTTGTTTTTATGGCAACGGACAAAACCACAAATGTTTACAAATAAGCCTTGTTGTTTTTATGGCAACCGACAAAACCAAAAATGTTTACAAAAAAGCCTTGTTGTTTTTATGGCAACCGACAAAACCAAAAATGTTTACAAAAAAGCCTTGTTGTTTTTATGGCAACGGACAAAACCACAAATGTTTACAAAAAAGCCTTGTTGTTTTTATGGCAACCGACAAAACCAAAAATGTTTACAAAAAAGCCTTGTTGTTTTTATGGCAACCGACAAAACCAAAAATGTTTACAAAAAAGCCTTGTTGTTTTTGGTAACAAACTAAACCAAAAATGTTTACAAAAAAGCCTTGTTGTTTTTATGGCAACCGACAAAACCAAAAATGTTTACAAAAAAGCCTTGTTGTTTTTGGTAACAAACTAAACCAAAAATGTTTACAAAAAAGCCTTGTTGTTTTTATGGCAACCGACAAAACCAAAAATGTTTACAAAAAAGCCTTGTTGTTTTTATGGCAACGGACAAAACCAAAAATGTTTACAAAAAAGCCTTGTTGTTTTTATGGCAACGGACAAAACCACAAATGTTTACAAATAAGCCTTGTTGTTTTTATGGCAACCGACAAAACCAAAAATGTTTACAAAAAAGCCTTGTTGTTTTTATGGCAACCGACAAAACCAAAAATGTTTACAAAAAAGCCTTGTTGTTTTTATGGCAACGGACAAAACCACAAATGTTTACAAAAAAGCCTTGTTGTTTTTATGGCAACCGACAAAACCAAAAATGTTTACAAAAAAGCCTTGTTGTTTTTATGGCAACCGACAAAACCAAAAATGTTTACAAAAAAGCCTTGTTGTTTTTGGTAACAAACTAAACCAAAAATGTTTACAAAAAAGCCTTGTTGTTTTTATGGCAACCGACAAAACCAAAAATGTTTACAAAAAAGCCTTGTTGTTTTTATGGCAACCGACAAAACCAAAAATGTTTACAAAAAAGCCTTGTTGTTTTTATGGCAACGGACAAAACCAAAAATGTTTACAAAAAAGCCTTGTTGTTTTTATGGCAACCGACAAAACCAAAAATGTTTACAAAAAAGCCTTGTTGTTTTTATGGCAACCGACAAAACCAAAAATGTTTACAAAAAAGCCTTGTTGTTTTTATGGCAACCGACAAAACCAAAAATGTTTACAAAAAAGCCTTGTTGTTTTTATGGCAACCGACAAAACCAAAAATGTTTACAAAAAAGCCTTGTTGTTTTTGGTAACAAACTAAACCAAAAATGTTTACAAAAAAGCCTTGTTGTTTTTATGGCAACCGACAAAACCAAAAATGTTTACAAAAAAGCCTTGTTGTTTTTATGGCAACCGACAAAACCAAAAATGTTTACAAAAAAGCCTTGTTGTTTTTGGTAACAAACTAAACCAAAAATGTTTACAAAAAAGCCTTGTTGTTTTTATGGCAACCAACAAAACCACAAATGTTTACAAAAAAGCCTTGTTGTTTTTATGGCAACGGAAAAAACCACAAATGTTTACAAAAATGAATTGTTTTTGTGAAAACCTTCCAAAAAATGATGTCAAAACATAAAAAATGTTTAAAATGTTTATCTAAATTAAATTTAAGTATGTTGCTCTTTGCAACACAAATGTTACATTGGCAATTTAGTTCATTCTATTATATATTGTAATATATTTTTTGTACGCTACAGTTGGTAGACACCCACATGTGTTATTAAAACATTTATTTTATTACCCAAGTTTTCTTTTTGGTGTACACATCGAATGTCTTTTGTGTTGTATTTGTTTACTTGAGTGGTGTGGTCTGTAATTGTTAGTATGTTGGCTTTGGTTTATGTTAGCCTTGAGACTTGTTTTGAAGCTACATTTGAAGGGAGACCTTTTCTTGGGTCGTTATGTGAACATTGAGTTATCTAAATTTACATGAAATCATATGTTTGGAGATCGAGAAGCACGTGTGTATAAATGCCTACATTAACCAGGGCCATTACTTGGCCACCAACACTCCTAAAAAACCAAAGAGCAAACACAAACTAATCATTTTGCATAAAATTTTATTTCATCCCCAAAAAAAGCACTATAAGAAATCATATTGTGCCACCCTCAAATTTAAAAAAAAAATGGCCCCACAAATTGGCCAATGTAACAATCATTAACAAAACCAAAAAAAAAAAAAAAAAAAAATTAAGTTGGTGGTGGTGGTGGTGACTGAAGCAGTGTGGTGAGCAATGGAAAGGTTCCTGCCATCAAATGGTGGGCCAATAGTCCCATCTGCTCTGGGGTTAGCCTTAGAGTTCTGGTAAAGTGGCCCATTAGAATCAGATCTTGTGTCTGAGGCTGCTGCTGATGCAGGGTGTTGAACCCTGGAAATGTCCCAGACTGAAGATCTTGTGCCAATAGTCCCATCTGCTCTGTGCTCAGCCTAAGAATTTGGGTAACGTGTGCCATTACCATGAGATGGGATCGTTGCTGCTCCAAGGCTATTTGATGCTGCTGGTGGTGCAAGGGTTGTGAAGATGTGTGGGGAGTGGTGGTTGATTGGTTGTTGTGGTCCACGGTGCGGGGGCAAACGACATGTCGCATTGGTGACAAAAAAGAAGAACGGCCTGGGGAGGAGTGAAGTGATAAAGGTGTGGAGGGAATGTAGTCAGGTGGAAGGGGTACTGTGGAACCAGTGCGCATTGAGGTTGTGCAGGAGGATTGCTCATTGAGGGGTGTGGGAGTCCGAACGGAGTGTGAAGTGCTAGGAGTGGCTACAGGAGGAATTGTCCCATCCCCAGCTGCCTGACAAGTGGCCAACACTGGCATTACCCTCCCACTACCACAACCTGCAGTGGCAGGTGAGTGAGATGTTTGGGAGGGCTCTGCCAATGGGGCATCTTCAGATCCAAACAGGCATTGGCGTGTGGCCAGCACCTGAGTGTCAACACTTTGCCGATCCCGTTGATGCTGGTCTGCTAAACTTACCAAGCTGTTACGCATATCCTGTTGAACCTGTAACATATCCTGGTGAACCTGTACCATTGTTGCTACAGATTCCTGTATGAGCCCGAGCAGACGTACTGCCTCAGTAGATTGCTGAGTACGCCTCCTTAACTCATTTTGGACCTGATACTCATCAAGCAGCCTCTCGGCTACATCCAGCATAGATGGACGAAGTTGGGTAGGTGACAATCCCTCTGCATCTAAGGCTACCTGAAAGCAGAAGAAATAGACCAAATCATTATCAAACATCATGACTAAATATTTCAGATTAGTTTGACAACTTAACACCCCAAGCAGAACGTTGAAAAGTTTGATGTGCTTCTAATGAGTACTTGTTCATTGTAAGATTATCCAAGCTAGCAACACTTCTGATAATGGGTACATATTATATTGGTAGGACTAATATGACAAAGGCAAAAAAGATTCAACATGAAGGTGTTCCCAATTAACCCTGGTGTGGTAGGTTGTTTATGCTTTTGGTAAATCTGTTACTACACCAATGACTTTATACATCTACGTATGTTGTCTAAAATCTTGCCATTAATCGGCTAGAGGACAACCCAACCAAACGATACCCATGAATTTGGACCTGGAAAATCAAAGACGGGCCGGACTTTAAAGATCCTGGATGTTTTTGGAACATTAGTGGCACACCAAATTATAACATAATTCCCTGATGTTCAAGATAGAACTCTTGTTGTGCTGGTGCATCGTCAGAATGTCATAGCACTAATTTAACACACACAATGTAAGCCACATCTAGTCCAAAATCAATGCTACCATTGAAATGTTACATGTGCACCTTGTTCCCTTATATCACATACCACAGCACTGGATGCAGAATCGTCGCCAGCTCCTGATCCAACTCCAGCTGCAACGTCAAGAGGGGCCTGATGTTCTTTTAAAAAAAAAAAAAAAAAACATGTTTAGTACATAACCTTAGTCAGTAATGATTATGGCCAGATTGCCCTCCTAGCTTCATGAATGAAGCATTGAGGCCAAACATTCAAAAGTGCTTTCCTGGGCTCATAGGACACTTGCTAAACCCTCCCAAAGGTTAAGAAGGCTTGGTCTGCCTACTAATGACGGCACCCATTAATGCTGTCAACTGTGTTTTGCAGGGTAAACATCTAAAAGGCAACACTCTTTCCTAAGAAAAAACATGTGTGTTAATGGGGTTAATAAGATTCAAAAAAACATTATTTGACTAGACATACCAACACCTTCCTCCAGGCCTAGCTGCACTGGGTGTGTTCCCTGCTGCGGATCTTCTGTAAAGGACATAGCAATATGAGCTATCTTGGCCAAAAAAAAACATCTACATTGTTTGGCACAGTATGATATTGGACCTACCAGGAGGAGGGTCAGCACTGATGTCAACACCTGTGAGTCCGTCTGGTTCGCCAAGCTGCATGGGCTGTGGAGGGGCTGAGATCCGTGCTACAGATGAACAAATTGCAGGTTGGGGAAAACAAAAAAAGGACAATTGGAAGGGCAAGTATCACATTCTCTTAATGTCACACATAGGATAGTAGTTAATCTTTTCCAAACAACTCACACAATTGACATCCAAGATAATATCCTACCTCGGTGCAAAGCATCCGAATCTAAGTCCTCTCTGGGAAAGATGGTATCGGGTCCTATGATGTTCAAGAAAGGTAATTGATAATCCCAGAGAGAACTTCGTGCACGTTCATCCAGCCGACCTTGACGGTCATAAAGACCCTCCGCAGCCCATGCAATTAGCTTCTTCCGAACGGACCCACAGATGTCGTTGACCTTCTTCCGCACACTGTCACGGTGGCGAGGTGCTTCACCCAGTGCATTTACAGCATCCCGGATTTCATCCCACAATCTGTTCTTCTCTGTTACTGAGTAAGACGCGGCCCTGGTCCCATGTATCGCCTGATATCTGGCCATATAGGCGTGGACCAGGGCACAGCACTGATTGTGGGTGAAACGGGGAAGCCGGGTTAATGTGGACAAGCTGACTCTGGTGGACGGACCCGCTCCAGGACTACTGTCAGAAGAGCCAGCTTGTCCACTTGGTGTGTTAACACCTCCCCCGGCTTCCTCCTCCGGGATGGGGATGGTGGACTCCCTCATGGATACAGCTGGAGCCTCCCTCACACCAGAGCCAGACGATCTGCCCACCCTGCCCCCCCTGCCCCCCCTGGCCCCCCTGGCCCCCCTGGCCCCCCTGGCCCCCCTGGCCCTTCTCATCCTTCCAGTGGGTGGGGCCATGGGAGCACGAGGTGGGCAGAGAATCTGGCTGTCCAGCAGCAGCAAAGAGCCCCAAACTCCTAAATCTGAAATGACAAAAGAGAAAACAGAAAAAACAGGATTTGCAGATTGCTCTTCATATACAGTATAATTAGTGAACAGTTACAGAACACACTTACCTAATGGCACAAACAGACTTGGTCGTGGTGGTGGTGGTAGTAGTGGGCAAAGAGCAGAAGAGGCTGCAAAGAAAAGGAAAAAAAAAAAACACATAAGAAAACGCATATGGGTACAAATCACACGAGGCCCTCCAAACACTTACCTAATGGCACAAACACGGTGGTGGTGGTGGTGGTGGCAAAAAAAGCAGAAGAGGTTGCAAAGAAATGTACAAAAAAAACACATAAGAAAACGCATAGGGGTACAAATCACACGAGGCCCTCCAAACACTTACCTAATGGCACAAACACAGTGGTGGTGGTGGTGGTGGTGGTGGCAAAGAGCAGAAGAGGCTGCAAAGAAATGTAAAAAAAAAACACATAAGAAAACGCATAGGGGTACAAATCACACGAGGCCCTCCAAACACTTACCTAATGTCACAAACACAGTGGTGGTGGTGGTGGTGGTGGTGGTGGTGGTGGTGGTGGCAAAGAGCAGAAGAGGCTGCAAAGAAATGTAAAAAAAAAACACATAAGAAAACTCATAGGGGTACAAATCACACGAGGCCCTCCAAACACTTACCTAATGGCACAAACACAGTAGTGGTGGTGGTGGTGGTGGTGGTGGTGGCAAAGAGCAGAAGAGGCTGCAAAGAAATGTAAAAAAAAAACACATAAGAAAACTCATAGGGGTACAAATCACACGAGGCCCTCCAAACACTTACCTAATGGCACAAACACAGTGGTGGTGGTGGTGGTGGTGGTGGTGGTGGCAAAGAGCAGAAGAGGCTGCAAAGAAATGTAAAAAAAAAACACATAAGAAAACTCATAGGGGTACAAATCACACGAGGCCCTCCAAACACTTACCTAATGGCACAAACACAGTGGTGGTGGTGGTGGTGGTGGTGGTGGTGGCAAAGAGCAGAAGAGGCTGCAAAGAAATGTACAAAAAATACACATAAGAAAACTCATAGGGGTACAAATCACACGAGGCCCTCCAAACACTTACCTAATGGCACAAACACAGTGGTGGTGGTGGTGGTGGTGGTGGTGTTAAAGAGCAGAAGAGGCTGCAAAGAAATGTAAAAAAAAAACACATAAGAAAACGCATAGGGGTACAAATCACACGAGGCCCTCCAAACACTTACCTAATGTCACAAACACAGTGGTGGTGGTGGTGGTGGTGGTGTAATCCTTTATAGGCAAAAGGAGGCTGCAAACATTAAACATACATGAGAAATCGCATGACCTACATACGTGCACATAATAAATTACAGTTATCAGGAAAGCAAAAATGGTGTCTTTGGAAGCTGGGAAGGTAAGGGGGCAGGTTTAGATGCCAAATCTAGACTGCACACCTTTAACAAACATGAGAAAACACATGTCCAAACCACATGCACATGGGGCCAACTGCCAATGATTAAAAGACACTTGAGGGGTTCCCAAGCTATTGTGGGTTGGAGGGGATTCACCATAGACAACTTAAGCACACCCAAGATAAGTACAAATTGTCTCCTTCCTTTTTTTTGGGAGAGAGAGATACAATTGTCTTACCTCCAGATAATGTAGGTTGTGGGTCACAGGGTCTTGCTAGCACATAAGAAACATCGATCTATAACATCCAGCAGCCATATTGGCCATGTGCTCCTTTTATAGCTGGCTCACAGGTGTGATAATTAGCGGCCGTTTCTATATATATCTGCGCATTCGCGAATTTGCGCGTTCAAAATGGAGGACGATATCCCAGACGCATTAGATGGTGCAATGCTGGCATTTATTGGTGCCTTGTTTGAGGAGGCCCTGGCACAGGAGGCAGCAGAAGGTGGGGAAGCTGCAGCAGCAGCAGCAGCAGCACCTTCAGCAGCAGCACCTCCAGTCCGTGTGCCCTTACCTCGCCAGCCACGCATTTTTGCTCCAAGGATCTATTTGGACAAGCTGCGGGATTCTGATGTCAGGAGGAAGTTCCGGCTCGAGCGAGGAACTATTCTACACCTCTACCAGCTCATAGCAGAGAAAATTGACCCGGACACACAGCGCGGCCATGCGGTGCCCGGCATGGCCAGATTGCTGGCCACTTTGTATATTTTAGGGCGTGGCAGCTTCCAAGCCACTTCGGGAAGTATCATGGGCATTAGCCAGCCCACAGTTTCAAGGGTGTTCATGTTGGTCATTAATGCCATAGTGGATATAGTGCCCAATTTTATCCACTGGCCACAGAATGAAAATGAGTGGAATGAAGTCAAGTTGGGTTTCTACCGGCGGGCACACATGCCGCAAATCCTAGGGGCAATCGATGGCACCCACATAGCCATTAGGCCCCCAAGGAGCCACGAAAGTGAATACCGGAACCGCAAGCAGTACCACTCTGTGAACGTCCAATTAGTGTGTGACGCCAAACAGCGCATCATGAGTGTCAACACTGGTCACCCAGGGTCGTGCCATGATTCCAGTATGTTAAGAACAAGTACTCTGTACGAGGTGTTTGAAAGTGGACAAATGCCCGAAGGGTGGCTTATTGGTAAAGTATTTTGTCTTAACAACATAAACTGTAAGATTACATAGACATAGGAATAAGCTACATCGGTGTACACCCTGATTTAAGCAAAGCCTACCTAAAATGGATGTGTTATTAGTTGTCAGGCTGTTCACACACAACCAGATCAGCAGCTTAGCAGCTCACAAAAGAAAGATTTGCAAAGTTGTCTTTGAGTCCAATGAAGGTGGTTAACCAATGTGTAAATGGTGTCCTCTAGCCACCCAAAGAAAACCTACAAATGATTCCAATGGTATTGCCATATCCCCAAAGTACTTTGCATAAGTGAGTCAATATTGGTTTCCTCACTCTAGTTGCAGATATATTCCAGAAGTAAGACCTAGGCTAATGTAATAGGAACAGAATAGGGGCCAAGTTGTAACTTGCAAGAGAAACCCACCACTTTGTGTGTCCTTTTTCCCATTTGTATTAGTGATTTAGGCAGTTAGACAGAGTTGAGATGTTTCATATGATTTTTTGCAAACAGACGAGCAGGTTGTTTAGTAAAATGCCTAATTGTCTCCCATTTTGAGGAGTCATCTAAAGTCACATGATATGAATAACTAATGTATATTTTTCTTATTTTTCAGGGGATGCTGGTTACCCGCAGCTGACGTGGCTGATGGCTCCAATCAGGTACCCCCAGGGCCCAGCAGAGAGGAATTACAACAGGGCCTTGCGGAGAAGCCGGAGTATCATTGAGTTGACCATAGGTCTTCTCAAGTCCCGGTTTCTCTGCTTGGCCCGGCCTGGGGGTGAACTCCTGTACTCTCCTACAAAGGCTTCCAAGATCATCCTGGCGTGCTGCGTGTTGCACAACATGTGCGTTGCCCGGGATGATTCTTGGGAGCTGACGGAGGAGAGGGAGCCAGAGGTCCGTCAGCCGGCGGCCCCCAGGCGGCGGAGCACCGCTGCCGGTATGGCCACCCGGAATACCCTGGTTGCTAGCCACTTTACATGTAAGTACTGTAACCGGTCAAGATAGGGCATGTGTATTAATTAGCTAGTTAGCAGAGGTGCCACTCACAGGGAGACAGAGGGTGATTATCATCTGCCAATGACACTTGCCATTGTAGATAAAGTGTAGTCAACATTGGTAAAATTGTGTTACTTGAGCAAAAACATGCACCTCTAACCATAAACATGTTGGTATTGTGAATAGTGTAAAGGGCTGAGAAGAGCTGGCAGGTGTTTATTTGTGTCTATGCCACCTGTGTAGTTATTGATAACATGAACGGCTGCTTGGTATCTTATGGTGTTGTAATTTTCCAGAACATCAACATCTTGGAATCATGGCACGTACCATGGGAAGCCTGTGGTGATGGGCTGTCTGGCGTCACAGGTGTGTATTCAAATGTTTACATTAATGATTTCTGGTTTGTGTAAGTTGGCATAAAATGTGTTATTTCACTCGTGATGTCGAAATTAAATGAAGTTCAGAATGAAGCAAACAGGCATTAAGATGTGATTTTCATAATGAAATGTCTTATCCTTTGTTTTATTTTTCCAGGAGTGGTACTGCTTGCGGGTGTAGGTGGTAGAAACCCACCTTGATGGACTCCACTCATTTTCTTTTGTGGTCAGTGGATATTTGGTAAGGCACATGGCCAATGACCAACATGAACACCCTGGAACTTCGAAAGTGGCTTGGAAGCTGCCCAGCAACCTTGCCATGCCTGTCCCCTATGAGCTGGTAGAGGTGCAGAATGGATTCTGAACTCTGCCGGAAGTTGTGGAAGACATCAGAATCCCGTAGCCATGGAGCAAAGATCGTGGTCTGGCGCTGTAAAGGCACACGGACTGGAGAGTGACAATATTCTTTTGCTGCATCCCTCCTTCTGCTGTCATTCTCAAATAAATAAATACATTAGAATTGAACATGTGTTTTTTTGTTTTGTGTGGGTGCCTACAGACAAAAGGGCCATCCACACTGTAAGATTTAGAGAAGACTTTATCCTTCCGATTGACATTTTCTATGTAGTGCAAGGGCCTGCCTGATTGCATCCAAATTGAAAGTGTTGAGGTTTGAGCTTCTATTATATGGTTTGGTTAAGTCTACAGGAAAAAGTCTAGACAAATTGTTAGTGTATGGCCCATTAAGCTGCCAAGGCCGGAGTTTTGCACTTTGCATGCTGCTTGTACTGGTGATGTGAGGGGTTGTAATGTAGAGTAGGGATGTGACAGTGTTGTGTTGAGGTGTGAGGCAAATGTAGTGTTGGACTATGAGGGCCTGTGTTGTTGAAATATGGAGAGAGTCCAATATCAGACACCTATGTTTATTGGTCAAGAAATTGTAAGAACCATGGTAAATATGTAAAGAATTGCATCTCGATAAAACTAGGACCACACTCATAAAATCAAAATTGTGTTGTTTCCATTGATGTGCTTGAAATTTGGGTAGGACACCCCCCTCCCCCCCCAAATTCAAGATAGTTTAAAAAAACTGTTTAAAAAAATGAGAGTGAAAAGAGATCCCAAGTGTAGTGATGTGATTTGAACCCATGACGTTGTGAACTGCAGTGAAGTTGCAAAGCACTTAGCTATTGTGCAGAATAAAGCTGTATGGTGGAAAAAATGGAGTGTGTTAAGGCTAAAAAGCACATATAGCTAAAGAACTAAACATTGTATGGAATGTGGGAAGAAGACCATGGTAAAATTGTGAGGTTTCATCTTGCCCTGAAGTAGGGTAGGGGTTTGGTCACTTGCCTTTGGTACTTTCCTTCATAAGATCGATTCGACACACAGACAAGATCAAAAAAACACTTAAAATGGTGTAAGCTTGCAAGCGCTTCTGAGTGTAACATTATTTAGCAATATATATGATGTAATCCGTTCCATTTTAGCAATATAAACAAAAAAAGAAAATAAAAAAAGTAGGTGGAGATGGTAAGCCTCGAACCTACAGCAGAGGGAGATGAATTACAGACATGTGATGTGTGCACTAATCCACTAGCCCACATCGCTATGTGAAACTGCTATAAGCAGGAAGACATAAGTTTGCGAATTGGCGAAGCCGCGATCGTAAGTGAATCCCGCTGACGGCGGAATTCATTATTGCTGTTTTACTCGCCAATTCGCCGCAGCGCCAGTTAATTGATTTGAACGCGGCGAAACTGAAACACGTCATAGATGTTTGAAGCTGCAGTTTCTTTAAATCCGGCCCCCCGACTTTTGTGCAAACCATACATATGTAGTAGATTACATATTGGCCTATATTGATGAAGAAATGTTGACGTATTTTTCCTTTTTTTTCATATTGGGTATGTTTTATAACAGAGTAAAAAAACATTTTTTTGTTTGTTTGTTTTTTTTTTAAATTGTCTGTATTTTTTGTTTATAGCACAAAAAATAAAAACCATAGATGTGATCAAATACCACCAAAATAAAGCTAATTTGTGGGGGAAAAAAGGACCAAAATGTTATTTGGGTACAGCATCACATGACCACGCAATTATCAGTCAAAATAAAGCAGTGCCTTGTCGCTAAAAATGGCCTGGTCATGAGGGGAGGGAAAACCTTCTGGAGGTCAAATGGTTAAACATTAACCCACTGTTTTTTATTCTTATGTCTCTTATTCTAGAGGATTTAGTATACTTATATCCCAAAAAATACCAGTAACCTGCAGGCATGCCAAAATTGCTAAGGCAGGCAGATACATTTTCTTGTATTACACTGTAGTTACCATTCCTTATATTATTGACAATGTATACAGTATATCTGCTCAGTGAACATTCTTAAACAACCTACACAGTTTTCAAGCACATATAGGAGTTACCCACAATTGTGATGACTTCAGTAACTTTTAGAGACTTTAATAATTTTATGGATTTATTTTTAAATAAATTTGGAGCTACTTTGTATATTAATAGACCTCCACTTACTGCAATGGCAATTCTAGTAAGTGATATAAGCTTAATGGATATTTGAAAACCCAATACCCAGATATCAATCAACAATCCTGTGGTTCTTGCACTTACTCAACATTCTCTAGGAAGCATATTGCACTGGGCAATATGGCATTTATTGCAACTGTAGCACCCTACAGGTAGGTGCTAGGTAAATGTATAGTGGGCCTTGTCTGCCTAACAGCAGGGCTGTGATTTATTTAGCTAGGGTGGCAGGGCTTCCAGATGTGCCTGCTGATGGCGAAGTATCCCCATTGGCTCGTGTGAGAGGATTCTCAAAGGGCAGTATGGGAAGCCCAATCAGGGGACACATCCCAGCTTGTAACTACCCCAGAAGACAGGTTAAGCTGCAAAGGATTCTGGGAGTGGGTATACGTTTGGGGGAAAGTGTGTGGCACGGTGTCTTTGGCGGGAGCAGAGTCCCAGGAAGGAGAGTGTGGCTGTCTCTCCTCCTGTTTTAGGAAGGTGGATGTCTTGGGGTGTCGCTTGAGTGTCCAGAGAGTCCTGAGTTGAGCTGAGGGGATCCGGTGTGCCGAGAGAGAGAGGGGTCCAGGCCCAGGAAAGCCTATACAGGTCATGAGTACTGAGGATTGCCCCTGGGGGTCTGCCTAGAGTCAGAGGGGACCACTGCAGAAGAGGTTCTGGGATCCAGTGTCAGCTAGCTGCAAAGGGGGTACCTAGGTTGAGGACCCTGAAGCTACAAAGGGGGTACATAGTCAGTGGACCCTGAAGAGTTACAGTCAAGGGGGCATCTGCATCTGGGCCCTGAATTGTATAGAGTGTGTCAGTTGCAAGAGCAGATTTGCAGAGTTCTACTTCATACTACTTCAAGCTGGCCAAAGCGGGGAACAGTATTCAGTGAATGGTACAGCATAACAGTGTCAGGAGTTTTACAGTTTCACAGTCCTGGATCTTCTTGACTTTCAGTCGAGGATTCAGCACTTCTATCAAGTTGCAGTGTGTACTCAGTGTTAGTGAGCGTTGACTGGCGCCAGCTGGCGTCAAGGAAGCGCCAACGGGCATTTTCAGGATCAAAGTCCCAATTGTAATTAGTTTGAGCATAAGGGAGTATCCCACTCATTCCCTTCTCCCATCCCCTTTAACTTATAATAAAAACCACAAACAAAGATGCCGGAGTTGTCGCTGCTTCAGTTGTCACACCCGGGGACTCAGCTCACATGGGCTGGAGAGGATTCCGGTACTAATGGCAGACCCATATAAGGCCACAGGCCTTGAAACCTTGCTACATAACAGTTCAGAAAGATACAAATAAATCTAGGGGTTTATCTGATCACTCTCCTATTTTGATTAGATCCTTGCTAGGAAATTTATCAGGGGATGACATCTGTCAGCTTGACAAATTCTTGTTCTGCTTGTTTAGACCATTTTTTCTTACGTTACCTTGATAAACACTTGAAATAATTTTAAGGTCTCAGGGAACACCTACTAAAAATAATTACAACCACAGCTCATGGTACATTAGCTTGATCAGTAAACGTTAAACTGATAACGTTTAAAATAAAATAAAAAAATAATGTGGCATACTGTAAGTAGTTGACCTCTAGGTCAGATTATTTTTAACACTCTCCTTTTATACAATAAAATTATTTTCAGTAATACAAATGTAATGAAAATAATAATGTTATTGTTCTACATGCTGGTGAAGTGTAGAGATGGCCTTTTGGGCAAAATAATAGCTGCTGTTACCTGCCACTGTGGTGTACCACAGGCCATAAACTCATAAAAAGGGGTTTGATTTGATAAACTGGAATGTCAGCTCAAGATAGCATTTAGAAGCAGTGCAAGAGACACCTTCCATGGAAAGTATGCTTCTGGAGACAATAGTTTTGGTGTAGGAGAATGCTGCCGAAGTTCCAACCCCTTCCTTTACTTTAGTTTCTTCCCTGTCACGGGATGTACAAAATGTTTCAGGAGATGTAGATGGAAAATGTGGTGTGTGTGTGTGTTTGTGTTCTGTGTTTGGGGATTCAGTGAGGAATAGGTGTGTTGTCTCTTGCTGCTGACTTGTCTATGTACTGCTCCCACCCATATGGAAGAAAAATATATTTCCAATATATTTAAGGAAAATTTTTTAAAAATATATTGAATATGGCCAAAATTGTAGCATTTCAAATATATTTACAATATATTTAGGGAAAATGTTTAGAAATATATTGAATATGGCCAAAATTGTAGCATTTCAAATATATTTCTAATATATTTGGGGGAAAAAAATGAATTTTTTAAAAAATATATTTTAAATATATTTTTCTTCCATGTGGGCATTCAGCTCCTTGGTAGAGAGTCATCGTATTGCACGAGGACCCAAATGGCTGGGACTTTTCCCGTAGTTGGATGCAGAGACTGCAAACCACAATAATTCTGTTGGCAGCAGATACATTAAAAAAGATCCACACTGCAGAACTCTGTAGAGTAGACTGTCCCTGGTGCTAGCAGTGGCCTGTACCTGTTAGGCAGTGCTGACAGATATATTTTGATGGCTGCTCCCTTCATTGGCTGCTCCCTTCATTTCTCTGTAAGGTGTTTCTGATTCTTGCTAACATTTCCCCTCACTGCTGTTCTGCCCCCCCCCCCCCCACCAATTGTTCTCCTTCCCAGCTATTGGTACTCATGGTAGGTCTGCCACAACATCAACCACTACTCCTCATTGCTGCAGCCCACTCTGCAGTAAGCTCCAGCTGCTGTAATATCACTGCCTCTTAATTCATATTGATTGATGTCCTCTGATCATTGTGTGGCTGAACCCTCATTTCCCTCTGTGGTGATTAATGTTATCTTCCTTACCCTCAATATATAAAAGGAGGAACTCCTGCACATGACCCAGATCATCCTCCCGTAGGAAGTCAGCAATCATTTTGACTAATCTTAACTCCTTAAAGCCAGTTTGCGAGGGATGTTTGCAAAAGAAAAAAAGGAGAAATTAGATACATAAGCAGCACTTGCAGGAAACTGTCATTTGCACCAGGGAGGAGGAAGAAGAGGAATCTTTATCAACAGTTCCAAATTTGATATGCCATGCTTCCCTTTAAAAAATGGGCTTTTATTTTAGGGTGTGGTATATTGTTTGTTTGTTTTTTGTTTTTTAAACAGAGCATTTACTTGTTACTGGCCATCTGTTCTTGGAGCTTATTTGTGTTCACCAAACATTGCTGCATCATTTTAAAGAAAAAAAAAAAGGCAAGAACTGTGTGCACATACATTACCTTACATTATTTCACTCACACTCAACACATCCCCTATCCCAATAGATAAAATAAAAGTTAGGCACACACCAGTTAGGCACACACCAGGACTATAATGTCTAAGTCTTACTGTCCTTTGGCTTGTGCCTTTGGTCTACAGTAGATTTGGGCCTAGCCTTGCAAAATAAAATTGTCCTGCTGTTAGTTAATTTTACACTACTGTATCACGTGCAATCACCTAATACTTTTAGTAAAATACCTGTCTGTACTCTCTGCCTCTAGTACATTTTTACCTATTATTCCTGATTTAAAATGTCCTTGTGCTGATTAGGTTAACCCCGCTGTATTATCTGCAGTATCTAAGCAACCAAGTAAGATATGTATGCAGTGGCAAAAAAGTTTGCTTTAAAGCTCAGCTACTGCCTGTAAGCGAAGTGGCAGAAGGCTGTGTGCTGAGAGTGCACTGACTGCACCCTACTTGCACACTGACTGAGCTTTCACTGACAGTTGTAAGTCAAGGCTCCGGAATGGGAGTATGCAAGATGGACTCCTGATCAAGAGACCACTTTGAGAACCATGCGCATAGATCACATGATCCAGAATCTATGCTGCTTTCCATCAGCCCTTAAGTGGGCTATAATGCCTGGGAGTTGTTAAGGGGTCCATTCGTGTGATTAGACTCCCACCTGTACTTATTATCTCTAGTACATTTTGGTCTGTTAACTCTTGTTCAAAATTTCCTGCTACTGGCCAATTTTACATTGCTGTATCTTCTTCTGTATCTTCATTCCTGTACTAAACCTCAGCCTGTGCTCTTTATCTAGTGAATTCAGATCTAGCCTTGCTATTTAAAATTGTTTTGCAGCAGGCCAGACTGCTTTGTCCTGTGAGGTCTCTTAACTACTGCAGTAAACACTTGCCTATACTCTCTTTCTTTAGTACATTTTGGCCTTTTCACCCTCATTAAAAAACACCCTGCTAATGACAAATTTTACACTGCTGTATTATCTGTAGTCTCTTAATGCTTAATGAGAGATTGATAGACATTACAAATACCATAACAGATCAGCACAGCTCCGAGCCAACAGGATCTCTTGGGCTTACATTCTGTAGAGTCATTTACAGCAGTTTTGGAGTCTATGGTGGCTCGGGTGGAGGCGGCCTGTCAGGGACGGGGGTCAAGGAAGCGACCCCCGCCTACCCCTATACTATCTGACACCTCTGACTCAGATTCAGAGATGGTCACTGCAGTTGCAGGTTCCTCTGCAAGGGCTGTTATCCCAGGTAAAGCCCCCTCAGACAGTGAGGAGGACGCTTCTTCTCCTGCTATAATTCAGGAAGAAGCATTGGTGGACGCACTAGTTGTGGCAGTGCAGGAAACCTTAAAACTTGAGGCTTTACCGGCAGAGGCAACTGAAACAGAGATTCCTTTTGGTACTAATAAGCCCATCAAAAATGTGAAGGTTTTTCCTGTACCCAAATGTTTCGGTAATCAGATTAAAGGAGAATGGGAGCATTCTAAACGTACCTTTACTATTTCCAAGCGTATTGCTAGACGCTATCCGTTTGAGGAATCCATCATTAAGAAATGGACGGTACCACCAGTGGTGGATCCACCTATTTCCAGGCTGAATAAAGCCACGGTTATCCCAGTGGAGGACACTTCGTCCTTTAAGGATCCGGTGGATCGAAAGATGGAAGCAGAGTCCCGCACCATCTTCTCTCTGATAGGGTCAGCATTTAGACCAGTAATTGTTATTGGTCTAGTTTCCCAGACACTTACGGAATGGGCGAAAATGGTACGCCAAGACCTTAGGGGAAAAGATATTCCCCAGGAGACATCTGATTTGATGGAACAGATTATACAAGGGCTACAGTTTATCTGTGACGCAGCCTTGGACACTACTCCCTTATTAGGGCATGCATCTATGTCAGCGGTGATCCTCAGACGTGTGCTGTGGTTAAAATGCTGGTCAGCTGACCTAGGTTCCAAAAAGACCTTGACAAATCTCCCTTTTCAGGGGAATCGTCTATTTGGGTCAACCTAGATGAAATCATTAAGGATGCCACTGGGGGCAAGAGCACTTTTTTGCCACAGGCTGCTAAAGCTAAGGGACCTCGCAACAAGCGAGGACCTTTCTTTACCGCCCATAAAGGGCGCCCGGCTGGTACTAGCGGGAAAGGCAAGACTCCTCCAGGAGGGTTCAAGAAGGGCTGGTCGGACAAGCAGAGGACCAACCCAGCCAAACCCGAAGCAAAGGAGTACACAGCCTGAAGGTGCGCCCCCACCCGGTTTCAGGGTGGGGGGACGTTTTCACCGGTATTCAGGACATTAGATCGAGCTTCGACCACTACTACCGGTGCGATTCTTCCCTTCCAACATTTAAGTACTACAGGAAGCGGTAGTTACCGTTCCCTGAATAGATCTTTTCCTTTACCTTTTCCTAAGATTAGTCCCTATACCTCACAGGAATCGGATCTGGTTGATCAGATAGGCCAAGTAGCCTCTAGTCGGGTGACTTCGGTCCCTGAGGTTCAACCAGAAAAGATCACCCTTCCTGATAACAATCAGGTATCTGATAAATATGTGGGAACAGAAAACGACCAGACTTTCTCGGATGGTCGGGGCCAGATACCTCTAGGGACGCCTGGTTCAGATTCTATCAGCGCCAGTGGTCCTAGAAATTCTAGGCTGGCCTCCTCAAGCCGGCCTGGCCGACTTGGACATGCTAGTCGCAGACGTTCCGTGGGAACTTCGTCTCAGGGAGTGTCTGTGGTCTCAAGGACCAATTTACCATCATGCTTTACAGTCGCTGGGTTTAATGGCCTGGCCATTGAGACCCAAGTACTGAAGGACAGAGGTTTGTCTACTTCAGTCATTCCTACCCTTATTAAAGCAAGGAAAGCGACTTCCAGCAAGGTCTATTATCACACATGGAAGACTTATATTGCGTGGTGCGAATCTTTAGGATTTCCTCCACGTACCTATTCGGTGACTCGAATATTGGCCTTTTTTGCAACAAGGGGTTGAGCAGAAGCTAGCCTTGAGCACCATCAAGGGTCAAGTTTCAGCATTAGCAATCTTCTTTCAGAAACCTTTAGCTACCAAGTCCTTGGTGCGGAATTTCATCCAGGGGGTGCGGCACCTGGCTCCTCCAGTCCGCGCGCCCTTACCGCCCTGGGATCTTAATTTGGTTTTGTCGGTTCTACAGAAACCTCCCTTTGAAAACATCAGGGAGATTCCCTTGCTTACTTTATCCCAGAAGGTGGCCTTCTTGGTGGCTATTACTTCTGCTCGCAGGGTGTCAGAACTGGCTGCATTATCATGCCAGTCCCCATACCTAGTGATTCATAGGGATAAGGTAGTACTTCATCCTAAGCCATCTTTTCTTCCTAAGGTGGTTTCAGATTTTCATCTGAATGAAGATATTGTACTACCTTCCTTGTGTCCTCAGCCCAAGCATCATCGGGAACATGCGTTGCATTCCTTAGATGTGGTTCGGGCAATCAGGGTATACCTGAAAGCTACAGAATCATTCCGTAAGACGGATTCACTTTTTGTGATCACGGATGGCCCCAGAAAGGGTTTGCCTGCATCTGCCGCGACCATTGCCAAATGGATTAGACAAACGGTGGTACAGGCTTATTCTATTAAGGGTCAGAGTCCTCCGTTCCCTGTTAGGGCGCACTCCACTCGAGCGCTCAGTACTTCCTGGGCCTTTCGCCATCAGGCGTCAGTGGTCCAGGTATGTAAGGCGGCCACCTGGTCGTCGGTACATACCTTTACAAAATTCTATAAAATTGATGTGACGGCATCGGCGGATGCCTCATTTGGCCGCAAGGTTTTGCAGGCCGCAATTTGAGGAGACCGGTGGTCTACCTCGAGGGTTTTTTCTGTTTGAAAAAAAAAAAAATTTTTCTCTTTTTTGTTGAGTCTCATCATTAAGGATGAGCATTGTAAACTTCTAGTTGGCACCGGTTGGGCCTTCTAGATTGGGATTTGATTTCATTTTCCCACCCCTCATTTGTGATACTGCTCTGGGACGTCCCGAAGGTGGTGTATCACCGAGGACTACGTCTGTCAATGAGCGCTAGAGAAAAATGGATTTTTGTAAAATCTTACCGTAAAATCCTTTTCTCTTAGCTCATTGACAGACGTAGTCCCCGCCCCTCTGTTTTTTGAGTTGGGTTGGGTTAAAATCTCTAAAGACTGCTTTTTCATATAACTGATTTGCTGAGGCAGAGAGAGAGAGGATATACCCTCTGGGACTGCCCCTAGGGTGTGGCCAGAGCTTTTTAATTTCCTGTCTAGTCCTGCTCCTGTGGAGGCAACATAACTCGAAGGTGGTGTATCACCGAGGACTACGTCTGTCAATGAGCTAAGAGAAAAGGATTTTACGGTAAGATTTTACAAAAATCCATTTTCCTCTTCCTCCCTCAGCGGCCACAGTGAGTCGTCACTTCCTAGCTTGCAATGATTCCTGGGAGCTGAACGTCATCGCTTCCAGGAATCAATGCGCCTGCACTGGCCCCGACGTCAGTTCCGGTGCAGGCGCGTCATACCTTGCTAAACAGCTTCTGGGCATGCCCAGAAGCTGTGCAGGTATGACGCTGCAGCCCCGGAAGTGACGGCGGGGCCGGTGCAGTGCATCGTGGGACCAAAGAGGACGGAAGAGGATGCAGAAGAGGATCGCGCTGGCTTCAGCTGCCCACACCTGAGATGACAGCGCTGGACAATACATTTTCAAGGTAAGTATTTCTTCTTGCAGGTAAGTGCAACCCGGGACAGTTCAGAGGCTATCCATTGTGGAATGCACTAGCCCTGACTTTCCCGGGGGTATTTTTATGTATTTTTTTTTTGTTTTAGGTGGAACTTCGCTTTAAGGGTGTCCCCCCAAGCATGTTATTTAAAGGATTTGAGTATTTTTTAATGTTGTCCTTGAAGCTGTATAAAAAGACGCTCTTCCCACCATATGTTTTGTTTTTTGCATTGATACATGTCCCTCTTGGCAGCCTTCCATGCTTTTTTATTTGACAGCAGTTTGCCTATTGACCCTAAAATGGGTAGACATTTATAACATGATTTTCCCCTATAGATTCCAGTGGTATAAGCCCTAATAATTGCTGAATGTTGAACAAGATTTTCTGAACCATTGGATAGCTGAACCTGAGAGGGTTTACCCATTATTAATGTGGATATTGTTAGCTTGTTATGCATTGTAAGCAAAACAGAGAGGTAAGTATTATTCACAGTATATCTTAAATGTATCTCTCCCAATTCTCCTGAAAAAACATCACTAAGACCTTGTTTGATTTAGCTTTTAACAACTTCTCACTGGTTAAAACAAATGACAAATACATAATACTTGACAAATAACTAAACAGAGAATTTATACTGTATTTCTACAACACATGCTTATTATGGATTGAAAAAAAGTAGTTTGTCAAGCCCCTATTGGAAGCAACATGGTTGGGTTCCAACAATTCACTGCTCCTTTGTGGTAAACATTAGTCTTAAATCCAATCATGCAGGTAGAACATTTTTCAGAAGCATAATATTTTATTGTAATATTATAATGTCAGATTGCTGATGTAAAGGTAAAATACAATTTTTGCTTTGTCATTGCCAAATGAGAAATAGATGCATAATGTATGTCATTATAAGTATAAAATAAACAATAGGAACAAACTCCACAAGAATCCGAGGCCATGAAAAGAAAAATCCAACAGTGTTCTTTTTTAACAATTCTCTAATACTCTTTTATTCAAAATGACAAAAACTGTTTGGCTTCAGATATACTTTCATTCTTTTTGGTTGATCACCCAAGATCTTGCCAAACATACAAAAAACACTGATACTCAAAATAGACATTGAGGGAGATTTACTAAAACTGGTGCACACAGAACTTGGTGCAGCTTTGCATACTAAACAATCAGTTTGTAGGCTTTATAGTCAAAGCTTAATTGAACAAGTTTAAGTTAATAGCTGATTGGTTACTTTGCACAGCTGCACCAGATTCTGTGTGCCCCAGTTTTAATAAATCTCCCCCATGCATCATTAATGCCAGAACTAGTGTTAGAAATCATGGGGTCCCGTACAGCCTACCTGGCATCCCCCCATCACCCCCCTCTCTCTGGTAAATATCAAAACAATATTTGCACCAAAAAAAATACACTAAAATAGAACACATAACATAACTTCTATCAGCGGCCTGATTATTGTTAAAAAACAAAGTAACTTTTTAATTTTTAAGTAAATTTGTAAGTAAATCTAAGATCCCGTTCACACTGGGGCGATCCGACTTCCCGGGGCAACCTCACAGGTCACGGCGTGCAGCTCGCACCGCGACCTCGGAGCGGCCGGCACGGACTTCATAACATTGAAGTCAATGCAGGTCGCTCCAGGTCGCCCCAAAGAAGCTCCGGACCCTTTTTCTAAGTCAGAGCGACTTGTGTCGCTCCTATTAGAATGGGTCCACAGCTTCTCTATGGCAGGCGACCTACGGCGACCTGTCAGGCGACCAGGTCGCCTGACAGGTCACCCCAGTGTGAACGGGGTCTAAAACTATAGCATTTTGAACTTCTAAAATTATTTACATAAGTCTTAGAATAAACTCAGTTATTGTTCTATCTCATTGTTAAAAAGATAGGGGAAGCTAGCTACTTTCTGTGACTGTCAGGAATCATCCATATAAAATAGATCCATGTAGAGATTTATTAATAGTCTCATTGCCTATGAAATAGCCAGACCAAACTCCACCTGCATCAGATTATATCTGACAAAAAGGAATGGAGCAGAATTTCCTTACATGTCCTGAGAGTTTATCAAATTCTGGTCTGAGCAAAGGCCATGGACCCAAGCTTCCCAAACCACCTATTTACTTGAAATAATTGGCATGGGATATTGCTTAGGTGAGTGAAAAACAGGCTAGATCTTTCATCACTATCAAGTAGCATCACCGTTTTTAAAATGCACACACTTGGGGGGACGGAGCTGGCAGCCGATGGAGATGGCCGCATTCTGAGGAGCTCTGGCATACACTCCTGTTCAGCGACGACTACTAGCGACTCCCAGTAGCCCTAACCACACTCGATCGGTGGTGATACTTCACAATCTTACCACGGATAAGATGGGCAAGATGAAATCAAAGGATGGCTAATGGAAGCTCACGGACTTCTTCTCCATACCCAGCGTGTCTCTTTCCCAAGATGGCGCCGATGGCTTCACAGCGGCTCTCCCGCATTGGGAGCCTTGCGAGAAGAGGCCTCATCATAACAAAAGAGGTAATCTGCCTGCATCCTCACAACACACTCCGGGTAATAGTCCACAAAAAAAGAAAATTTAAGTACTCCACACCGCAATCTGACTCTGAGGATCATATTGAGGAAGACCGCAACTCCTAGGATGACACTAGGGAAGCAGTGGAACGGATTGACAATTTCCCCACTAAAAATCAACCTATTATGGATACCACACTCAAGGAGATGTTAGTCTCTTTCAGGGGCTCCCTACATAAAGACATGGCTATGTTAATCTCCCAAGTGAGAGAAGAAGTAACTGATTTGGGGTCCAGGGTGAACCACTAGGAAGGAAAAATGGCGGAATTTGATGAGGCCCACAATGAGCTTGTGGATGCTCACAATGACAAGGAAGATGACATTACCCTGCTTAAAACGAAATTAGCGGACCTGGAGGACAGGTCCCACAGGAACAATGTGAAATTTCGTAGCATTGAGGAGTCTGTCCTGTTCAAAGATCTTCGCTCCTATATTCAAAGTATGATTCCAACTCTGCTACCGGATTCCCCGGATAGGGAATGGGTGGTGGATGGGGCCCACAGGCTACCACGGCCAGCTCATCTTCCTGAATCAGTATCCAGAAATGTCATTGCAAAAATACACTTTTATCATATCAAGGAGGATCTTATGCAGTTTGCCAGACAACATTCCCCACTGCCAGATCCCTACTCTGCGGTTACTCTTTTCACTGATCTGTACCAATACAATATACAAGCTCAAAGGAAAATGAGTACCTTAACAAAATTACTGCGCAATCTTCAGATTACCTATCAGTGGCGGCACCCGCCCAAATTGCTGATTACTAAGGATCACTCTACACACATGATCAGCTCTCTGGAAGAAGGCCTTAAATTGGCTAAACAATTGGATTTATTACTCTCCTCGGAGAAAAACCCTTGGGCTAACCCCACTAAATCATCATCTTAATATGCGAAGTGAACAACGTTCCTTATACCATAGTAAATATTTATGCCCCTAATGCGGGCCAATTGACCTTTCTACGTAAAATATTGAAGAAAACCCTTTGCATTCAAAAAGGCAGTTTGCTTATTTGTGGGGACATTAATTCTACACTCCACCCCTCAATGGATACTACAGTACCTAACCCTACTAGAATTCCTTTCCTGCACACCTTTGACCTTTACGATCCGTGGCGCTGTTTTCATCCTGTAGATAAAGACTACACTTCTTTTTTGGTAGCGCACGGCACATATTCACGGATTGACATGTGTATGGTGGACCTTACATTACTTCAGAGAATTACAAAAGCGGAAGTACGCTCCATTACATGGTCTGACCATGCTCCTTTGTCAAGACAATCAGAGATGACAACCACCCATCTCCAACCCTTTTATGGCACAACAATACATACTTGCTGTCCTTAAAACCAGTTCAGGATAAAATGAAAACTCACCTTATGGAATTATTTGCTTTGAACGAATGTTCTCAAACCAATGTATTCAATGTATGGTGTGCACATAAAGCGGTTAGTAGAGGACTGCTGATTCAAGTTGTGGCAAGGGAGAAGAGGATGCAGACAATTGGTACATTGGTGTCACAGATTAAACAATTGGAACAGCAAACTAAGTCTACTCCTACACAGAAATTATTGTCAGATATTTTGCAGGTTAGGCAAACGCTCCGGTTGCACCTTTTGAGGGAACAGAAACATTCCCTTAAGCGATGCAAAGCTAGATTCTATTCCCAAGGGAACAAGGCAGGCAAGCTGCTGGCCAATCTCTTGAAAACTCGTCAATTGAAAACTAAATTGAGCTCCGTTAAGGACCCTGTCAGTGAAGCTCCAGTTTATTTCCCTAAGGATATTGCTAATGCTTTTTAAAAGTATTATCGATCTCTGTATAACTTGCAGCATGCTGCCTAGACACCACAGTCCACATCAAACATCATAGTGTTATTGCATCTTTGGCTGCTAACAAATCTCCTGGTTCTGATGGGTTTTCAGTGAAATACTATCAAGCATTTGCTGACAATTTGGTCCCAACCATGACAACAACATTTAATGAAGCTGCTCGCTCCTCCACTTTTGCTCCTGAAATGCTCCAGGCGATGATTATCACACTTCCCAAGCCAGGGAAGAGGCCGAACCATCCACAACATTTTAGGCCAATTTCCTTACTCAACTCAGACCTGAAAATAAAGTGCTAGCCAATAGACTAGCGGAAGTTACCCCCTCTCTTACAAAAGCGGACCAAGTCGGCTTTGTTAAAGGCAGACAGGCCCAGGATGGTACACATCGAATGTTCAACCTGCTTAACATAGTGGAAAGAAAAAAGGTGCCGGATGTCTTCTTAGCCTTGGATGCAGAGAAGACATTGGACAGACTACATTGGGGCTACCTACAGGCGTTACTGCATAAGTTTGGTCTGGATGGTTATGTCAGCTCAGCAGTAATGGCCCTCTATACGTGCCCTTCAGCCCAGGGTTTACACATCCAGTGCTCTGTCGGACGCCTTCAATATATCCAATGGCACCAGACAGGGCTGCCCCTGTCTCCCATAATTTTTTTCACTACTCATGGAACCCCTAGCTGCCAGTATACGTAATAACCACCTCATCAAAGGCATACAGGTAGCAGACTATGCCCATAAAATTGGCTTATTTGCCGATGATGTGATCCTCACCCTGACAAAACCTTCCTCTTCCCTGGCGGAGGTGCAAAAAGAATTGCACCGCTTCAGTATGGCTTCGTATTGCAAACGTAATGTGTCTAAATCCTCTATATTACCTATCAATGTCCCCCAAAAACTGTTTTAAATCTTAAATCGTGATTCCAATATCAATAGACTAGTGGATCTCTATCTTATTTGGGTGTGGAGCTGCCAGTTCCTACCCACAAAAAATTTGAAGCAAATTACCTGAAATTGCTCGTAGAACTTAAAAAAGAACTCAAACACATAAATTCTTCATTGAGATTTCTTGGAGGGGCCTCACCAATATGATGGACGTATTGCAAGATTCTTCCTTACTGAGTACCTATAGTCTGCTTCAGCTTTTATCTTTTTATAAGACCCACCCTTTCACCCATATTATCGTACCTGAAAAGGTGTGGAACTTCATGTCCACTGAACCCAGCAACAAAAAGGGTATCTCCTGGTTCTATAATACCCTTCAAGACCCACCTGACCCTCTATTAAACCGGCCTTCATCCTTAACTGGGAGACGGACATGAAAAAAACAATTTCCATTGGAATTGTGGAACAGAGCCTTTCATTGTAATTTCTCCCTTACCCACTGTACTAATCATTGGGATATGACTTTGAAAGTACTATACAATGGATACTTGACTCCCTCTAGACTGTCCAGGATATATCCCAATACCTCTCCATTATGCTGGAGAGGATGTGGACAGCTTGGCACACTTATGCACTTATGGGATTGTCGTAGTGTGGTCAGCTTCTGAAAAAGTGTCTTTACGTTGATTTCATCCACCAGTGCTGCTCCACATATGGCACTTCTAAATATGCAGCTGAATACCTTTGCATCTCAATACAGAACCATTGTATTTCATATTCTTATGGCATCTCGTATAACGATCACAGCTAAATGGAAAACGAATTTGGCACCTAATGTCTCTGAGGTTGTTGATAGAGTCAACACACACTACCATTATGAAAGAGCAATAGCTAGCAATACTTCTTCACTATGAGGATTTGACCATAAATGATCTACCTGGACACAGTTACACCCATCTCTGTGATATGGGACTCCCTCCTCTAAGTTAATCTTTACCTTAATGGTGTATGCGTACATGTACTTTCCCGTAGCGATGGTGGTATCTAGTGTTTCTATTTCTTTCTTCTTTCTTATTCCTTTCCTTTCCTCCTTTCCTACTGCCCATTTTTCTTCACTATACTTACACTGGGTGTGTACAAATATTTTATCTTACCTGATTTTATTTAAAATATGACTACATTTACCATGTTATATTGCATCATTAATGATACCAGCATTCCGCCTGTTGGAGATTTCTAGGCCCCATGGGGGCATAGCAGGCCAGCCGGAGCACTGTGGGCGGGGTCGCCGCCTCCTGGGCACAGATTGATCCCAACAGGGGTGCTCGGGGGCTAGGGACTTCTTTCTGGAGCCCTGATTGGCCACGGTATCCTTTGTCCCTTGCACCAATGCATTACAAAATGAGTGATTGTATTATTGAAGATCTTCTGCAGGGGTGGTTTACTAAACTTGGTTGTGTATTATGAGTCACTATGGGGACTATGGGGGCCTGTTCTGTGTGGTTCCCAAGTCCCTTCTTGTTACTATTATTTGTTCTTTGCATTCCCAATGTATATTTTTCGAAGTTTGTATGTTCAATTTCTTGAAAAAATTCTTAATAAAAATGTATTGAATTATAAAATGCACACATTTGTAATTGTTATTAATATTATTGTCAGGATTATCTGGCGTGTCAGTTAGTTGTGTGTGACATTTTACAGTAGCCATCTTGTTTAGTAAAATTTATTTAGTAAGATTATTTAAACAAGTTTACCAATGTTTCTTACCTTAGAAAGAAACATAATATATACCACTACTACAGCACGACACAGATGGAAGGATCTACTTCTATCTAGATTTTTCTGCCTGCTTGCTATATCTCTCACCATTTTTTTCATTTACTATACCTTTCAGATCACACAGAACACTGTTTTTGAGCCCCTGCTAAAAGGTATGTGTTAACCTAGTTACGAGCCTGAATACCTGCTGCAATAGCATGTACTTCCTTGTTTGGAATTCTTGTCCTAAACACTGGTCTCACCTTGAATTCTAGACTTGTCCTTTGCTTCTGTTTTTTGTTTGGTCCTGGTTTGGGTTTGTCTTTCTTATTTGAATTTCCTTTTGGGTCAGTATACCTTGCTTAGTTTCTTCTAGCTATTCCACAGTCCTCAACATTCTTCCTAAACCCCTGATATTCTTTGGAACAGTCTTTGCCACCCAATCTATGCATCTGCTTCTGTCTACCTCTGCTTTTCTTTGTTTTTTTGTGCTTTTTGTGCTACTGTATTTTTTTTTCCTTTTTTCTCAATCTTGTCAGTCTATTTCTTCTCTGCAGTCAGGTCATACCAGTCAAAATTTTTCCACATACATGATCAGTGGCTCTAGTGAATATAGGACACTCCTTTTTCTTGCACCTCATTAAACGTCTTTTTCTTTTGCAGTCTAATCTTTTCACCTTCAAATTTAGTCCAAAATATTGCTTTCGGTTACTGCTCCAGTACTAGGAGTATCCAAAACCTTCGATCCTGCCATGAAGCCCAACTAATTCCATTGCAGATGGTGCTACAAATAAAACAGGAAATTTTGACTGAAAGAGTTCCGATTTACATATTTTCTGTTGGTGGGGTAATGTTCAATGTCTCATTTAACACAAAACCACATTAAGCATTGTGTTTCTTTTTTAATTATTATTTACTATTTGGTGTAAAGTAAAAAGTGCGCTTATTCTGTGTAAGTGAAAATCACATAAAAGTGATGTGTGTTTGGGAATCAATGTGATTAAGACCACATACAAGTTTTCTCGGATGTGTAACTCAACAGAGCAAAACAAAGTGGCTAGTGGTACAAAATATAATTGTACATAAATGGGTGAACATTAATTAAAACATATAACAGTTCATGGTGAAGGAAAAATCCTCTTGCTGAAGGTATAGGTGAAGAAATCAACCAAAACCCGTGATGTGGAAAAATCCAAAAATATGCAAGAAAAGTAGGGTAAAGATAATTAAGGTGTCCCTCCACCAGGTGAAATTCCTGGCCTCTTACCAAAAATCAACAGCAAACAGGCTCAGCAGTCACTGCAATACAGCTGTAAGCTGAGAATGGGGGTTCTCAGTTGAAGTCCTATTGGAGGAAACGCGTCAGCAGGGGAGGCGTGCCGTCATTACGTCACTCGCGGTCCGTGCTGCAACCGGACGCAAGCTCTACACGAGATTTCTCCACTATACCATCTTACCGCTCGTTTACACCTAACTATGTAAGTGCAACCTGTATATTTTAATAAAATTTACCAAGGGTAATACACTATCAGTCTCCCTAATATCTTTTATGCATATTAGAGCCAAACTGTGGAAACTGTTAAGCTGCCTGCCTGTCTTGAGGGAGGAAGGAACATCACTTACAGCTGTATTGCAGTGACTGCTGAGCCTGTTTGCTGTTGATTTTTGGTAAGAGGCCAGGTTTGCCTGTGTTGCACTGGAGGTTTGCTCACGTTTGAAGGTGACCTAAGTTAGGATTATACATTGTGAAAAGTTGGATCATCCTTATAGCACTTACCTTCTTCCACCGGGTAAGGAGGAATTTCACCTGGCGGAGGGACACCTTAATTATCTTCACCCTACTTTTCTTGCATATTTTTGGATTTTTCCACATCACGGGTTTTGGTTGATTTCTTCACCTATACCTTCAGCAAGAGGATTTTTCCTTCACCATGAACTGTTATATGTTTTAATTAATGTTCACCCATTTATGTACAGTTATATTTTGTACCACTAGCCACTTTGTTTTGCTCTGTTGAGTTACACATCCGAGAAAACTCGTATGTGGTCTTAATCACATTGATTCCCAAACCCACATCACTTTTATGTGATTTTTCACTTACACAGAATAAGCGCACTTTTTACTTTACACCATTTAATAAAACTTCCCAGTTGCAGCTATTCACAGATCAGCGCACCCTTTTTTTCTCAAATTAAAATTCTCATATTATTTACTATTTGTTATAATAAATAGTGTTTTTATTTTAGCACTGTTTTGTCTCTATTCATGTATAATATACTTATTATACAGTATTGTTAATTTTCAATTTCAATGTCCTTCTATTAGGGTATTTCAAGAAATAGACAACATAATAAACTTGCAAATAGAAAAGTTTACAGGTATTGTATACCTGTCCAGACTGCAAATACAGTATAGTGTAAGGACAGTAAATTCAGTTTTCATACATAGAAGTTAAGTCATGAGATAATGCTAGTATCAAGACAAAATAAAACAGCTGTAAATAGCAATTAAAATCATCAGGCTATCACAATTCACTATTATGTCAGGGAAAAGTACAACCAGACAAAAGAGCATACACACATAGCATAATTAAATATGCAATCTTAATTTGAGCAATTAGCAAGATACCAAGTATTGCACGGCTGGTACATTGCAATGGCACAGGCATATTTCCCAGTACTCAAAGTGAGTATAGTTTCTTAAGTATAATGTGTATGCACAATTCTAATGGTTTCAGACACACCAGGTAAAAGATTAGATTTACAATGTCTCACTATGAATACTCTGGCCACTAAAAGAACAAGGGTCACAGCAGTTCTCAACAGAGGAGGAAATTCCTCAATTACTAAATCTAAAATTGCTAACCCTGGGCAAAGGTGTAAAGGTATCACAATTACTTGCAAAATTACACAGAAAATGTTAGGCCAGAAACTAAACAGATGCTTAAAGGCACAAAGGCACCAATTTGTCCACAGTGCTCCAATATTCTGGGGAGGTATTAGTTTCAAATGTGGAGATATACTATGGGTGAGGATACCATCTTAGTGTATTTTTGTGTTTGTTCTCATAAATTAACACTTCTAATGGCAGTATAGGTGGCAAAGAGGGCTTTCTGCCATTCTGATACTGTATAATTCCTATTTCTTTTTCCCAAGTGATAGATAAATGTAGATTTATCATGTAGCAGAGAGTAGAATAAAGATAGTCCTACTTTACATTTGATTTCTGATTTTTATTATTGCCCTGCTTGCCAGTGGAGTTTTCATTTGATACGAGAATGTTGCTTCAGATATAATGATAGTTGAAGGTATAAAAAGTATTCAGTATTTTACAATTGAATTCAGCTTGTAAAAGAGTAAAGGACTTTAATGTAATACTTAATACTACATGAAATCTATTGAATTGATAATATATCAGGTATAAGGAGGCTAAGAGTGGACACAGGGATGGGGAGAGGGGTCATGTGTGAATTTATTAGATAGGTGAAATTCAGGGCTTGTCATGCCCTCATGGAAGCACAGATTGTCAGAGAGAGATATTTTTTGCATGAAAGTTGTGTCTATATGAAATAATTGTATACGTTTTTGTTGAGTAAAGCTAGAATAGCCTTCCCATAATAACCCTGCAAGTTGGGTTGCAGGTTCTGCAGCCTAATTCTCCTGCCAATCTAAGTTTAGTTGAGCTACTGAATGCACATCTCACTTTTTTACCCCACCATATAAACCTGTTTAACCACTTATTGTTTATATAAAAGCCATTTTATGAAAAAAAAATATATATATATATATATATATATATATATATATATATATATATATATATATATATATATATATGTCACTCACATTCAATGGGTGCTTGCAGCACACCAGACTGTACAGGCGACATCCCCCTGATGAAGACATGTAGTCCTTGTGTTGTCAGGCGTAGGGGAGGGGCCAAGTCCACGTCCGTGAACTGATTAAGGGGTAGAGAAAGGAACGATGACAGAGACAGTGATCAGCTGACCAGGATTGTATGTCAACTCCTCCCGTATGTGTCTTATTGCCTGTACAGTCTGGTGCGCTGCAAGCACCCATTGAATGTGAGTGACATATATAGATATTTTTTAATAAAATGGCTTTCATATAAACAATACTTGCACTATGGATACATGTTTTTCCCCACACATGTGAGCTGATAAAGCGCAATACAGATCAGCTGGAAGCCAGCACAGTGAAGGAGAGAATCCATCCAGCATCCACAGGGATTGTTTGAGGCTGTATCTGACCAAGCTTAGCCACGAGGTCACACACCTTAAGGTGAAATACTCACCCGGAGGAGGGGTCACAAGTGTGGAGATGGCACATTGAATAAGATCCTTGGAAGTTTTCCACCAACTTTAGTTTATAACACAAGCACTGGTGATTAGGATTTGCTTCTCAATATATGATCACGGTCGTTTTAATTTCAACCACGGACATTCTATAATTCAGCACACTAATACTTATTGATGGAATCATTTTATTATTTATTGTAGTTTCAAATACCCATTATATTTATGGAAATTTTTATGCAGGTGATATAAGCATATTAATAGATATTTCTGCACATAGTGGATCAATATTTATTGTTTTATATTTTGCGCAGCACTTCATTTATATTTTACCTGAATTTGTATATCTATTTTTTTATAAAATATAGGTGATTGGCTGGAGGAATACTCTGAATTCTCAATTATCATAAACATGATTACCAGGTACCTGTGAGTGAGAGCTGTATATTTATTTATAATGATAAAATCTTAAACTCAATTCAATTTAAGACACAGATAGCACTCACTAACCGTTAGATTACTTCTCTTTGACCTATTGCTCTTCTTATACTAAGTTAAGTGGTTTCTATGGTAGAATAGAAGGAATACTATACTTTTATGAAGAATTAGCCCTATATGGCCACTGCTGGTGATTAACTAAGGGATGTGATACTATAAGTTAAAGCAGTGGTCCTCAACCCTGGCCTACAGGGCCCACTAACAGGCCAGATTTGCAAGATAACTGAAATACATCTCAGGTGATATAATTTGCTGCTCAGTGATTGCAGTACTCTAGTCTGCATCTCCCCAAGGTAATACTTAAAATCTGGCCTGCTAGTGGGCCCTGAGGACCGGAGTTGAGGACCACTGAGTTAAAGGACCTCCACTTGTTCTCCGTATGGCAGTGCAGAGCAAGCAGTCTGGTGGATATGGCAATTATTCCAATTATGTCTATACAAAGGATGTATATTCATTGCTTTGACATACCCTATCATCCGCAAGCCTGACTCGGTCCAGGCTCTATCCTACTTTAAATACTTCTAGATAAAAACACCATGTGACCTTAACCCAAAACTGGGATATCGTAGTGAAAATTAAACACTGATTTGTCCTTAGGACGGGGGACCTCCACAACTAATGTGTACTCAATAGAAACCTGCAGAGTGACCACACGGCCCCCCTTTATAGAAAAAAGAAGTATATGAAGAACCAACCACGGTATAGATGAAATCAGTGAAACACTTTATTGAAAAATATAACAACAATTTATGTGATCAAGGTCATATTCCTATGCCCTCCAGGCATCCCATATAATAAAACCAATGTGGACAATGTTGTCTCACACACACACACACATAAAATGGGCCCCACGCTCACTTTTATGCAAACCATATCCTCCTAGATGATCTGTCTAATAAATTGGACAATGTGAACCGGCTAATGAAGGCAGTCCAAGGCCAAATCAAAAACTGCCCAGGATCATATATAGAGAAGGAATCTCTTGATAGACTATAATATCCCCTGATTCAAATTGTCCTCAAACCATTGGGAGACTAGGCTGAAGACATGAGCCTCCTACTAGAGCTGGCCATGCTGCACTCAATTTGTCCACAAATAGAATTAACAGGAATATATCACCGTGTAGAGTGGAGGGAATACCAATGGGTAGTTTCAGCCTTTGCATAAAGTTGGTCTAGTGGCTCTGTTATCAGGGCTGGCCTTAGGTGATCAGGCGCCCTGTGCGAGCTAATCCTGTGGCGCCCCCCCCCCCCCCCCGCGCGCACATTTTCTTGCACTTTATTTGACTTTTCTTTTTTATGATCACTAATAACTTAGCCCCCCTTACATCAGAGCCCCCCCACACAGAGCCCCCCTTACATTCAGAGACCCCCCACACAGAGCCCCCTTTACATCAGAGACCCCCCACACAGAGCCCCCTTTACATCAGAGACCCCCCACACAAAGCCCCCCGTCACATCAGAGACCCCCACACAGAGCCCCCTTTACATCAGAGACCCCCCACACAGAGCCCCCTTTACATCAGAGACCCCCCACACAGAGCCCCCTTTACATCAGAGACCCCCCACACAGAGCCCCCTTTACATCAGAGACCCCCCACACAAAGCCCCCGTCACATCAGAGGCCCCCCTCACATCAGAGACCCCCCACACAAAGCCCCCCTTACATCAGAGACCCCACACACAGAGCCCCCTTACATCAGAGACCCCCCCCCACACATCAGAGACCCCCCAAAACAGAGCCCCCCTCACATCAGAGACCCCCGACACAAAGCCCCCCTCACATCAGAGACCCCACACACAAAGCCCACCTTACATCAGAGACCCCACACACAGAGCCCCCTTACATCAGAGACCCCCCCCACACATCAGAGACCCCCCACACAGAGCCCCCTCAGAGACCCCCGACACAAAGCCCCCCTTACATCAGAGACCCCACACACAGAGCCCCCTTTACATCAGAGACCCCCCACACAAAACCCCCCTTACATCAGAGACCCCCCGACACAAAGCCCCCTTACATCAGAGACCCCCCCACACATCAGAGACCCCCCACACAAAGCCCCCCTTACATCAGAGACCCCCCACACAAAGCCCCCCTTACATCAGAGACCCCACACACAGAGCCCCCTTACATCAGAGACCCCCCCACATATCAGAGACCCCCCCACACAGAGCCCCCCTCACATCAGAGACCCCCGACACAAAGCCCCCCTCACATCAGAGACCCCCCACACAAAGCCCCCCTTACATCAGAGACCCCACACACAGAGCCCCCTTACATCAGAGACCCCCACCACACATCAGAGACCCCCCACACAGAGCCCCCTCACATCAGAGACCCCCGACACAAAGCCCCCCTTACATCAGAGACCCCACACACAGAGCCCCCTTTACATCAGAGACCCCCCACACAAAGCCCCCCTTACGTCAGAGACCCCAGACACAAAGCCCCCTTACATCAGAGACCCCCCCCCACACATCAGAGACCCCCCACACAAAGCCCCCCTTACATCAGAGACCCCCGACACAAAGCCCCCTTACATCAGAGACCCCCGACACAAAGCCCCCCTTACATCAGAGACCCCCGACACAAAGCCCCCCTTACATCAGAGACCCCCCACACAAAGTCCCCCTTACATCAGAGACCCCCGACACAAAGCCCCCTGTACATCAGAGACCCCCCACACAAAGCCCCCCTTACATCAGAGACCCCCGACACAAAGCCCCCTTACATCAGAGACCCCCCCCCCCCACACATCAGAGACCCCCCACACAAAGCCCCCCTTACATCAGAGACCCCCGACACAAAGCCCCCCTCACATCAGAGACCCCCGACACAAAGCCCCCCTTACATCAGAGACCCCCGACACAAAGCCCCCCTTACATCAGAGACCCCCGACACAAAGCCCCCTTACATCAGCGACCCTCCCCACACATCAGAAACCCCCCACACAAAGCCCCCCTTACATCAGAGACCCCCGACACAAAGCCCCCTTACATCAGAGACCCCCCACACACACATCAGAGACCCCCCACACAAAGCCCCCCTTACATCAGAGACCCCCGACACAAAGCCCCCCTTACATCAGACCCCCCCTCCCCACGGAGCCCCCCACATCAGAGAGCCCCCCTCACATCAGAAACCCCCGACACAAAGCCCCCCTTAAATCAGACTCCCCACGGAGCCCCCCACATCACAGACCCCCCACACAAAGCCCCCCTCAGATAGAGCCCCCCCCCACACATAGCCCCCCACAGCAGAGAGCCCCCCTTACATCACAGACCCCCCACACAGAGGACTCCCCCCTCTTACATTTTTTGAAGGAGACCTACCTTACGTTGTCTGCAGCCTTTTTTTTCTTTAGACTTCCCGCCCACACATCCCCGGGAGTGTGGGTGGGCGGGCGGGAGGAGGAGAAGGGGCGGGGCAAGGAGGAGCTGACAATCTCTCCTCCCTCCCTGCACTGACGCCAGAGGAGAGATCGTCACTCGTCAGCTCCTCCTCGCCCCGCCCCTTCTCCTCCTCCCACCCACCCACACTCCCGGGGATGTGACCGAGGCACGGCGATCGAGGCACGGCCGCACAGCGGGAGGTAAGCGGTGGCCGCGGCCTGTGTTAACCCTGTCCATGACACGGTCGCCGCTCACCTCCCGCTGTGCGGCCTGAATCGCCTGATCCTCTGCGAGCTGTGATGGCCGCACGGCGCCCTTGTTGCCCATGGCGACCTGTGCGGCCGCACAGCTCGCACACCCCAAAGGCCGGCCCTGTCTGTTATGGCCCCACTGTGGTTGCCGTATGTTTACACCAAATTGGTGACTTGGTCGGCCATGTATAAAGTTCTATCCACAACAAAACAGTTTGTTAATGGGCTAGGGCTCCTACTTGAAGTCACGGTATCACAGATATATGTGGCTAATTGCAACATAAAAGATTGCAGATGAAAGGGTGCCCAGAGGCTCTCGCCACTCCGTAGCGCTATATTCTTCCTTGTTCTTCCCTCTATGTACCGATGTATGGATGCCTCCAATGAGCCATTGTGCCAACGGCCTACTGTATGTTCAGCTGTCAAAGGGTTGGAAGCCAGTAAACCACTGTTAGTTTACTTCCTGCTGCAGAGCGGCTTTCTGAGTCCTCAATGTGTGTCCGTGCCAGTTCGTGAACACACTGGAACTGACCGATAGATACTCAATTGCCCTATATATGTATAGATATCAATGTATGGTCTATACTGAACTGGCCGATGGATAATCATTAGCCTAATATATACTCAATTGCCCTAAATATATATATAGATATCAATGTGTGGTCTATACTGAACTGACCGATAGATACTCAATTACCCTATATATATATATATATATATATATATATATATATATATATATATATATATATTGTGACGGTATGTGAGGTGAGGTAGTAGATAATCGCTATATTTCACCTCGCATACGTTCTGTAGTCAGAGACTGAACCGGAATCTGGCCCGGGTTTTTCCAGCCTCCGTGACAGGCTAGGTTTCGGTCCAGAGATTGTGAGTTACCTGAGTCCATGCTCAGGTGGACTTTAAATGAACAGGAAAAGAGCACGGAAAAGCTCTGGCCTGAGACTCAGAAGGGGATCTGAGAGAGGAGCTCTGTTTGGACTTTAAAAAGGTTTGCTTTGCCCTGTGCTTTTGTGCGTGAAGGGGACCAGCCCCACACTGTATAGTGAGGAAAATTCCTCTATAGTTTAGCGCCGGATGACAAGGATTTATTTTACTGTTTTGTTGTTTGTTACATATTTGCAAACCTCTGCTGAATAAAGCTGGCAACCCACCAGACTTTTAAGAAATGACCTGCATGCTGACCTTAATTTCCTGGAAAAGGTGATCCCTGTGAGCTAATCTCCCACAATATATATATAGATATATATGTATATCAATGTATGGTCTATACTATGGTCTATGGTATATACTGCACTGCTGAATACACTTCACTATCTGGAACAAAAATAACCCCTGGGGATTGGGACTTTCAACGGCAAGAATCAGGACTTGAGTATGAAAATATATAAATTTTATTACACGTATTATAAAGATAAGTCATACATAATCACACATAAAGTATATGATAAAAACAAGGTCATAGATACGTCTTGGAACCAGGAGGGTCTGAGGTGTCTGGATCGGACTAGACGCGTTTCGGTCCAAATGCCTTTCTCAATGGTCCACAAAACACCAGAGCTCAGACTAGGAGCATAAAAGGTAACAATGAGTATGATATAAATGGTAAGTATAAAGTTAGATTTAACATGTATTAAACAATGTTAAAAGCAATATAACACATAATTCATTATACATAGTGTTTGTCGTATTTAGATGTGAAAAAAGGGGGGGGCAAAAAATGCCTCTATAATTACATACCAGATATGTAAGACCTCTGTGGAATCCAGGACGTGAGACCAAAGGGATGGGCCTTGGTGGATGAGAAAAAGGCCTTCAATTGTCTATGGCCGCAAAGAGTATATGCTAGTTAAATTGGGTCTATGCAAGATAGGCTCAGAGCAATATGTTAATATTTATATGGGCTTCCAGGGGAGATTTCAATAATTGTAAGCCAAATACACAGTGGTATGGCAAATGACAGTGAGAAGAGAGCTCCACGAACAGAAAATCCCACGAGGATCTCCAAAGTGAGGTCAAAAACACACAGGTCATCTAGAAGGTTATAAAAAGAAATAGAGGAAAAATTAAATGAAGTATATCTATGATGGAAAATAAAAGGGAAAATGAGAAAGGATATTGTTGGTAAAGACTACCTGTAAAATAGTAGTAGAATAAGCATGTCCCCCAATGGATTTATAGTGCTGGGACGTATCCAGCCATGTATCCCTGTTGACATAAAATATGTCAAACATGAAATCGTGAGGGATATCAAAGAGTAAATAGGTAAGAAGTAAATGCAAAGATAGAAAGAGGCCTCATTTCCCAACGTGAGTACTACAGTTAATAGGAAAAATGGAAAAACTGAGAAGAGGAAAAACTGAGTAGTGGGGAGGAATATGAGAGCAGTGTGTAGTCTGAGATAGGAATCGCCAAGTGAGGGGAAGATAGTACTGGTAGAAGTCTCAAAGGGTGCCCAGGTATCAGAATAAATGTTAGCCAGAGTTCTATAACAGAAAGCGGATATCCTAGAAATCGGAGATAGGAGTCGCCAGGTGAGGGGAAAATAGTCCTAGTAGAAGTCTCAAAGGGTGCCCAGGTACCAAAATGAATGTTAGCCAGAGTTCTATGACACATGCGGGTATCCTAAGAGCAGTTCAGGATATCCAGGGAAAGAATAACTTACCTGTGTAGGTCTGTGTGTATGAGTAATGGCGGCGCGCTCTGAGTAGAGCGCGGTCCGCCATTAAGTACGCCGGCGCATGCGCCGGAGCCTACATCTGGTCTCCTCCCAGGGCGTGTGTGGACCAATAGAGGTCCCCCGTGTCCGGAGCGCACAGACGCCGCCCACACATAGTTGGCCGCGGCGTGCGTTCCGGGCACGCCGACGCACAGTGTCCGGGTCTGAATCTCCGCCCTCGGCGGGATCAGGTGACCGGTGATGGGGCGAAAGAACGCCCCTGTGTGCGCCGGGGGGAGAATCTGCACGGAGAGCATACACTGTCATTAACATATAGCTGCGGCTGAGGGGACGAAGCCAAGACTAAAGACATATAAACAAGGCAAACTCTATGTTTACACAAAAAAGCAAATATAAAAAGACGGATGTGAATTGATATTGGATACTTTGAAATAGCATTCAATAAAAACAGGAGCAAAAGACCACTGCAAGGAAGGTGTATTGAATAGCCACATGTTTACATAAAAAAAAAGAAAATATAGAAAAAAGATATGAATTGATATTGGGTACTTTGAAATAGCATTCAATGAAAAACAGGAGCAAAAGGCCACTGCAGGAAGGGTATATTGAATGACCACATAGTGGTACTTATATGCTGTGGTATGTAATATAAAATATAGAATAGTAATAGTTAGAAAAGGATGGAGCAACTGATCCAAGAAGGACTAGAAGGAAAGTGAATGTAAATAAAGGAATTCACAGATATTGGAATTAAAGTGGAATAAGGACGTGCAGATTAAGTACATCCATTATCAAAACCAATTTGTATTTTATTGTCAGGCAAAATCTATGTAAGAATGAATCTGTATGATGTAGAGAGATTTTTTATTCTATACATGTGAACGAGAGGGAGAAAAGAAATCATGTCCCATATATTATGGGTATATAGATGTATTTTGGTGATTTTAAAGTGAGACATGAATTACATTTAAGGACATTACCCCAGGGTGTTGTCATAGGATAATGTCCTCAAGAGGGAGAAAAAAGGAAAACGTGTCCAATATGTAATGGGTATATATATACATTTGGTAATTTTAAAATGAAGCAGATATTACATTGAAGAACATTACCCCATAGTGTCGTCGTTGAACCACAGATAAATTATGGATCCCATCCTCCTGATGAAAACCCCTCAAGGAAGGGCTTGAAGCTAATGCTTTCATTGAGTCCTGGGGGGATGGTAGCTCTAAGGTTATGGATCCATCTGGATTCCCTCTGTAAAAGAGTTTTGTCCCAATCTCCTCCTCTGCTACTGGGGTGCACGCGGTCAAGGATGATAAAAAAACAACGTGGGAAAATGCCGCTGTGTGTGGTCAGGACGTGTCTCCCAAGAGGGAGATCGGGATTGCGTTGACGCATACATGTGATATGTCGTTGAGCTCGTTTATGAAATTCATTTTTCGTTTTCCCGACATAAAAGCACCCACAGCAGCAGAGGAGGAGATAGACTACTCCTATCGTTTGACAATTATAGAAATGTAGAGGTCTGTATGGGGATCCATTAGGCAGAATTATATTAGGGTCTGTGCAGATGTATTGGCATATATTGCACCCTCCACACTTGAAAGTTCCTAAGCGTTTACAAGGATCTTGGCGAAATTCGCCTGTGTATTCACTTTTAACTAACTTGTCCTTGAGTGAACGGGTCTTGCGATAAGTTATCGCCGGTTGGTCAGTAACAAAGGGATTAAGATGTGGATCACATGTAAGTAAGTGCCAGTATTTGTTGAGGACATTGTAAACTCTATCATGTTGTTTCGTATATGAGGTTATAATACGTGCCTGATGTTGGATCTGATTATTGTCACGTGAAGTTTTGATCGATTTTTTGAATATGAGGTCTTGTCGTTGTTGCGATTTGGCCCTACGATAGGCCTTTTTAAGGCAAGTTTGTGTATAGCCTCTGGAGGTCAATCTTGTTCTAAGTTTATCTGCTTCCAACTTGAAAATGGGATCTTCAGAGCAATTGCGTCTGAGTCGCAAATATTGCCCGTAGGGGATAGACCTTATTAAAGGAGCTGGATGAGCACTAGTTGCGTAAAGTACTGTATTAGCAGCGGTAGGTTTTCTAAATAGTGTGGTCGTAATGTTTCCTAATTGATTTTTATTGATTGTGATGTCCAGAAAATCAATGGACTTGCTATTGTAGCTGAGGGTAAATGAAAGATTGAAGTTGTTTCTGTTCATAGAGTGAACACAGTCTAGAAGTGATTCCTCATTGCCTGTCCAGACAATGAGGACATCGTCGATGTACCTATGCCATGCCAATATGTGCTGGGTATATTTCAAGTGTTGTTCCTCAGAGAGGAAAGAACGTTCCCATTCCCCCAGGTACAGGTTTGCGTACGATGGGGCACAACATGTCCCCATCGCAACGCCCTGTACCTGGAGGAAATGGGAACCATCGAAAGAGAATACATTACGAGTGAGAATGTATTCAAGTGATTGTAGAATAAATTTTTGTGTGGCTGGGGAATCTGAGTTGGATTGTGTGAGGGCATGTGCGACCGTGCGGATACCCTGCTGGTGGGGGATGGAGCTATATAGTGCTTCAACATCTATGGCCACCAGCAGGGCATCCGCAGGGATCGACATGCCCTCCAACAATTGAAGGAGGTGTATGGTATCCTTTACAAAGGAAGGGAGAGTTTGCACAAATGGGTATAGTTTGCTGTCCACATATCTACTTAAGTTTTCTGATATACTGCCCCTGCCCGAGACGATAGGTCGTCCAGGCGGGTCGTTTTTGTTTTTGTGGACTTTGGGCAAACTATAAAAAGTAGGAATAGTAGGAAATTTGATTCTCAGAAAGTCCCAAGTAGTTTTATCTATGCAACCTGTTAAGTAACCATTATCCACCAAAGCGTAGAATTCTGCAAAATACTTATCAATGGTTGTTCTGGATATTTTGTGGTACCAAGTTGAGTTATTAAGGATTTTCCAGCACATATTGGCGTAATGTTGGTTGTGCATGATGACTATATTGCCCCCCTTATCGGAGGGCTTAATAGTCAATTGTAATTGTTTAGTGAGAGCAGTAAGTGCCTGGTTTTCTTCTAAACTGAGATTAGAAGCTCGAGTCTGAGGAGAAAGTTTGATTTTCTCAATGTCTTGGGATACCAACATGACAAAAGCTGCCAGATTGGTATTACTATTTAGAGCAGGAAATTTATCCGATTTTTTTTGAAAGCGGTTTGTTGTGCCGGATTGAGGATGTTCGTTTAATAACGAGTCCAAATCAATCCTGTCTATTAGGTCTAAACCATCTTGTTCCTCAAGTAAGGCGATTAGTGTATCTAAAGCTTCCGTTTCTAATTTTTTGGTTTTGGGTTGCAGTAGCTTAGGGTTATGTTTCTGAGCGTGTTGACTTTGTAAAATAATTTTTCGAGCAAATAGATTTAAATCTTTTTTGAAAGTAAATTTATCTATATCGGTGGTAGGACAAAAAGTGAGGCCTTTACGCAATAAAGATATTTGGGCTGGTGACAAAGTGTAGTCTGAAAGGTTGATGATATCACTGTCATCACTAGAGGAGGTTGAGTTTCATGAGTGATCCTCAAAATCCGTGTTATCTGCGGCCATGGCATGCGTGGTATCTGTGATTGCTATGTGTTTGGTTTCTAGTGTGTTTTTAACCGGTAAATTCATGTGAGCTAAACGTCGTGTGTCTGATGGAAGTGGAGGCCCTGAAGGAGTTGGGGGGCGTTTGCTCGCATTTGTGTTGTCATCTTGGGCAAAGGATCTTTTTGTTTTCACTTGTTTGCCCCTATTGAGAGTGGGCAGTGAAGATGAAGACAGTGAGGAGTTTATAGATGAATTCGAGCCTAGATTATGATCGGCTCTGGTTAAATCGCGTCTTTTGGGGCGAGGTTGTGTTTGTCGTTGGTGCCATTTATAAGCCTTTTTGTCACGGAAGGCTATTCTGTCCCTACAGAGTTTCTGCTCCTTTTTGTTAATGTTCAGTTTGATATTTTTATCTAATTGATTTTTTATATTATTTTCCAAGTTGATGAATTTTGGGGTGTCCAAATGTGTCTCTAATTGTTCATAAAGTTTCTCAATGGTCAGGTCTAATCCCTTTATTCTCTTATGGTATTCTTCAATGAGGAGGCACATCATGTTCTTTGAACATAATTGTAGATTTGCCTCCCATTTGGATTTAAAGATTTCATCGAGATCCTCAATAGTTGGAAAGATTTGGACTCGTAGGCCTAGGGGGTTGAGATTTTCTCTATTATATGTTTCGAAATTATCAATGTGGAGGTATAGGTTGGTTTTCTTTTCTACCGCTTTTTTTAATTCGAAGATCAAGGATTCAATTTTGGTGTCCTGAGCTTCTTTTTTGCTATGTTCTCTATAAGACAAGAGAAGATTATCAAAGCCTGTACCCCTAAACATGGTGTCTATCGAGGGATTTTTTTATATGGATCGTAAGGATGAAAGAATGAAAATGCTGTGAACAGTGTATTTGGATATAATCACCTATAAGTCTAGACTATTGAGATGTAGGTCAACTGTTGATTATAGTGGACTGAGTAATGCGGAATAGATGAAAAGGTTGCTTTGTTTTAACTGTCTGTCTATGGTCGTCCCCAGAGGCGGGGCAGTATATATAAAAAATGAGGAGAAGGATTGTATATTGATCTAGAACAGATCTCAAGGATAGTAAGACAATAAAGGGAAGGGAAGTGAAAGCTATTTTTTCTCACGTCACCCTAATGGACCCTAGGTCCTGGGGGTCCCCCGGATCTGAAACAGAGCTGGGGGGGCCAACCAGGGCCCTGGGTACTTCGGGTAAACGAGCACACAATAAGGTAACCTTATTCAAGTAGTAACTAGTATTTCATTAAAGTAGTAACTCAAATGGTAGCACTAAAAGATTTTTCTTTTTGTGCATATGGAAATGATAGTCAAGTATAGAAAACACAGAATACGAATGAGGCGGGGAAGTGGGTGTTTGCCACCCTGAATAATCAGAAAAGATAAATTCGAATTCTGTGTTTTAAACCTGGGATCTTGCCAACATCCCTAATGAATATGGAACAAAAATAACCCCTGGGGATTGGGACTTTCAACGGCAAGAATCAGGACTTGAGTATGAAAATATATAAATTTTATTACACGTATTATAAAGATAAGTCATACATAATCACACATAAAGTATATGATAAAAACAAGGTCATAGATACGTCTTGGAACCAGGAGGGTCTGAGGTGTCTGGATCGGACTAGACGCGTTTCGGTCCAAATGCCTTTCTCAATGGTCCACAAAACACCAGAGCTCAGACTAGGAGCATAAAAGGTAACAATGAGTATGATACAAATGGTAAGTATAAAGTTAGATTTAACATGTATTAAACAATGTTAAAAGCAATATAACACATAATTCATTATACATAGTGTTTGTCGTATTTAGATGTGAAAAAAGGGGGGGCAAAAAATGCCTCTATAATTACATACCAGATATGTAAGACCTCTGTGGAATCCAGGACGTGAGACCAAAGGGATGGGCCTTGGTGGATAAGAAAAAGGCCTTCAATTGTCTATGGCCGCAAAGAGTATATGCTAGTTAAATTGGGTCTATGCAAGATAGGCTCAGAGCAATATGTTAATATTTATATGGGCTTCCAGGGGAGATTTCAATAATTGTAAGTAGGGTTGAGCGGACACCTAGATGTCCGTGTTCGACGGGTTCGGCCGAACTTTAAAAAAAAGTCCGGGTCCGTGTCCCGGACTTTTACCGAACTTTTCCCGGACACCGAACCCCATTGAAGTCAATGGGGACCCGAACTTTAAGGCACTAAAATGGCTCTAAAACACCAAAGGAAAGGGCTAGAGTGCTGCAAATGGCAGCAAAACGTAATTAAGAGCATGGCAAGTGCTCTGCAAACAAATGTGGATAGGGAAATAACTTAAAACAACAAAAAAAAACAGAAAAATAAAACAATGTTCTTCTTCATCTCTGAAGGACGAGGCCCATATGGAGAAGGAGGGAGGTTGAGGTGGTGGTGGATGTGGCGGTGACATAGGCGTGCGCACAGGGTGTGCTGGGTGTGCCTGGGCACACCCTAATCACCTAGGGCACATAGCATTGCCAGTGAGGAGATGGGAAAGATCTCCCTGGGACCTGCTCTGCTCTATTTCTCCTTGCCTACAGGTACATGGCCCCGATACATTACTCTCCCTGCTGGCAAACACATGCATGTGTATTTCAACTTTGGGGTGCACACCTTAATGCAATAGGCTGCGCACACCTATGGGCGGTGTAGGTGGAAGCGGCGGTGGAGGAGGACCAGGGCCGGATTAACAGCATCATGGGCTTGGTGCTGAGGATTTTGAAGGGCCTTAAGGGCCGTGCCTTGCCATGCACCCAGAGGAGGAAGGGTGTAGCCATGCATGCCTAATTCAACATGGGATGCTGTCTCTGAAGCCCATAAACACATCCATGCATCGCCAACTGTCCCTCCTTGTCCGGCCTTCACGCTGTGTGGGGAGGTTCTGAGGGTGCTGCCTGGGGAAGCGAGCATAGAAGCCAGACTTCTGTGTTTACAAGTGACAGAAGAGCGGTAACAGTGAATATGGCCAACCCGGGGCCTATATAAAAGGTAGGGGCCTGGAGCTGCAGCTCCAATAGCCCCTACATTAATCTGGCCCTGAGGAGGAGGACGAGGTAGCCAACACTGCTTCTTTTCAAAAATTTTAAATGAGGGTACACCCCAAAAGAGTGAGAAAGAGCAAAAATGGAACAATGGGTGGGTAAGGTCGGTATCCATTGCTATTCTGCATAAGGTACGGAAAAGTCCCGTGGGATCCATGCCTGGTTCATTTTAATGAACGTGAGCTTGTCCACATTGTCTCTGGACAGGCGGCTGCGCTTGTCTGTTATAACGCCCCCAGCCGTGCTAAATACCCGTTCAGATAATACACTGGCTGCAGGGCACGCCAGCACCTCCAAGGCGTAAAGGGCAAGCTCAGGCCATGTGCCCAATTTGGAGACCCAGAAGTTGAAGGGGGCAGACCCGTCATTCACTACATGTAGGCGTGTGCACACATACTGCTCCACCATGTTGGTAAAATGCTGCCTCCTGCTAAGACGTTCCATCTGAGCTGCTGGTGCTGCTGTTTGTTGTGGCGTGCTGACAAAGCTTTTCCACATTTCGGCCATGCTAACCCTGCCTTCTGAGGTGCTGGCGGTGCCCTGGTTGCGTTGGCGACCTCCTCCTCCTCCTCCTCTGCCTTGTGCTTCCACTGTGGCCCCGCTGTCAGATGGGAATGCCAGCAGCATGGCGTCTACCAGCGTGCGCTTGTACTCGCGCATCTTGCGATCGCGCTCCAGTGAGTGAATTAAGGACGGTACGTTGTCCTTGTAACGGGGATCCAGCAGCGTGGCCACCCAGTAATCAGCACAAGTTAGAATGTGGGCAACTCGGCGGTCGTTGTGGAGACACTGCAGCATGTAATCGCTCATGTGTGCCAGGCTGCCCAGAGGCGACGAAAGGCTGTCCTCTGTGGGAGGTGTATCGTCCGTGTCCTCTGTATCCCCCCAGCCACGCACCAGTGATGGCCATGAGCTGGCCTGGGTGCCACCCTGCTGTGAACATGGTTCCATCTCCTCCTCCAGCTCCTCCTCCTCCTCATCCTCCTCATCCTCCAGAACTGTGCCCCTGCTGGACAATTGCGTCCCTGGCGTTTGCGTGTGCAGGAACCCACCCTCGGAGCCCCTTGCGAATGACTGCCCTGAAAGCCTTGGAAATGTTACCTCTTCATCCTCCTCCTCCTCCTCATCCTGTGCCACATCCTCTTCCATCATCGCCCGAATTGTTTTTTCAAGGAGGCATAGAAGTGGGATAGTTAAGCTGAGAACGGCGTCATTGCCACTGGCCATGTTGGTGGAGTACTCAAAACAGCGCAACAAGGCACACAGGTCTCGCATGGAGGCCCAGTTATTGGTGGTGAAGTGGTGCTGTTCTGCAGAGCGACTCACGCGTGCGTGCTGCAGCTGAAACTCCACTATGGCCTGCTGCTGCTCGCACAGTCTTTCCAGCATGTGCAAGGTGGAGTTCCACCTTGTGGGCACGTCACATATGAGGCGGTGAGCGGGAAGGCCGAAGTTACGCTGCAGCGCTGCCAGGCGAGCAGCAGCAGGGTGAGAACGCCGAAAGTGCGCACAAACGGCCCGCACTTTCTGCAGCAGCTCTGACATATCGGGGTAGTTTTTAAGGAACCTCTGCACCACCAAATTCAGCACATGCGCCAGGCAAGGGATGTGCGTCAAACCGGCTAGGCCCAGAGCTGCTATGAGATTTCGCCCGTTATCGCACACCACCAGGCCGGGCTTGAGGCTCGCTGGCAGCAACCACTCATTTGTCTGCTGTTCCATGCTCCTCCACAACTCCTGCGCGGTGTGTGGTTTGTCCCCCAAACAGGCAAGTTGTAAAACTGCCTGCTGTCGTTTACCCCTGGCCGTGCTGAAGTTGGTGGTGAAGGTGTTACGCTGTCCGGATGAGGAGGCGGTAGAGGATGAGGAAGCGGAGTAGGAGGAGTTAGGAACAGGAGGCAAACTGAAGCGCCCTGCAATCCTCGGTGGTGGAAGGACATGCACCAAATTGCTATCCGCCTCAGGCCCATCCGCCACTGCATTTACCCAGTGTGCCGTTAGGGAGATATAACGCCCCTGACCGTGCTTACTGGTCCACGTATCCGTAGTTAGGTGGACCTTGGCACAGATGGCGTTGCGCAGTGCACACCTGATATTTTCCCCCACTTGGTTGTGCAGGGAAGGGATGGCTTGCCTGGAAAAGTAGTGGCGGCTGGGCACGACGTACTGTGGGACAGCCACCGACATAAGGTTTTTAAAACTGTGCGTCTCCACCAGACGGAATGACAGCATTTCAAAGGCCAATAATTTTGAAATGCTGGCATTCAGGGCCAGGGATCGCGGGTGGGTAGGGGGGTACTTCCTCTTCCTCTCAAGTGTTTGGGAGATGGAAAGCTGAACGCTTCCACGGGACATTGTGGAGATGGTTGTTGGTGACCCAGGTGGTGGTGTTGCTGACAGATCGTCTGTTTGCGGGGTGGCAGGTGCCGGTATCACTACAGATGTGGCTGGAGCGGCCGAGACTGCAGCAGAAGAGGAAGCAGGATGAGCCAGAGACGTTTCTTGGTTTTGAAGGTGTGTACTCCACTGCAGCTCGTGCTTTGCACTTAGATGCCTGATCATGCAGGTTGTGCTCAGGTTGAGAAGGTTTATGCCTCGCTTCAAGCTCTGATTGCACAGGGTGCAAACCACTCGTGTCCTGTCATCAGCACATTTTCTAAAGAACTTCCACGCTAGAGAACTCCTTTGAGCTGACTTTGGTGCGCTCGTTCCCTTGCTGCGTTGGGCAGTAGCGGGCGTAGTGTCTAGGGCACGGCCGCTCCGCTTCTGCACCCTGCTCCCTCTTCTGCTGTGCTGGTGGCTCTGTGCGACCACCGCCTCTTCCTCCAAACTACTCAGGTCACCTGCATGACGTTCATTCCATGTGGGGTCGAGGACCTCATCGTCCTCCACATCATCTTCCACCCAGTCTTCACCCCTGCCCTCCTTGTCGGTCTCCACAATGCTGAACGCCGCAGCAGTTGGCACCTGCGTTTCGTCATCATCGGAGACGTGCTGCGATGATCCTTGCATGTACTCATCTTGAGAAATAAGTGGTTGGGCATCGCTGCACTCAATCTCTTCCACTTCTGGGGCAGGGCTAGGTGGATGGCCCTGGGAAACCCTGCTGACAGAGTCCTCAAAAAGAATAAGAGACTGCTGTATGGCTTGGGGCTCAGACTGCTGGCCTGATTTGCAAGGGGGTGAGGTGAAAGACGGTTGGACATTGGCTGCAGGTGCCAACTCTGACCTTTCTGCAGTAGACTGGGTGGGAGACAATGTGAAGGAACTGGAGGCACTGTCAGCAGCAAACCAATCTACTATCGCCTCAACTTGTTCTGGCCTCATCACTTCTAGGGGCGTTTGATGCCCTACCAAATACTGATGCAGGTTCTGTCGCCTACTCACACTTGAGGAAGGTGTTTCACTTGTGCGTGTAGCTGGCACAGATCGACCACGTCCTCTCCTTGCAACAGGAGCTCTACCAGCAGCACCACGACCCAGGCCACGGCCCTTATTTGACGGTCTCCTCATATTTCTGTAATTTAAGATCTTGCCCTAGAAAGGTTTTTATTGAATAGCGGAATAGGAAATATGATCCAAAAAAGTGTATGTATCTCGCACGTACAAAACCACACTAGGCCCCAATTACTATTGTTTCTACCCCTAAAAGGATGGATGAGGAGTAGGAGGAGTATGGAACAGACAGCACCCTCAAATCTTCAGAAGTATGAGATGAACCCCAAAAACTTGGAAAGGTGGATCTCACACGTACCGACACAGACTATCCCGCAATTCAATTGATCCTCAAAGGTTTTTATTGAATAGCGGAATAGGAAATATGATCAAAAAAAGTGTATGTATCTCGCACGTACACAACCACACTAGGCCCCAATTACTATTGTTTGTACCCCTAAAAGGATGGATGAGGAGTAGGAGGAGGAGTATGGAACAGGCAGCACCCTCAAATCTTCAGAAGTATGAGATGAACCCCAAAAACTTGGAAAGGTGGATCTCACACGTACCGACACAGACTATCCCGCAATTCAATTGATCCTCAAAGGTTTTTATTGAATAGCGGAATAGGAAATATGATCAAAAAAAGTGTATGTATCTCGCACGTACACAACCACACTAGGCCCCAATTACTATTGTTTGTACCCCTAAAAGGATGGTTGAGCAGTAGGAGCAGGAGTATGGAACAGGCAGCACCCTCAAATCTTCAGAAGTATGAGATGAACCCCAACAACTTGGAAAGGTGGATCTCACACGTACCGACACAGACTATCTCGCAATTGAATTGATCCCCAAAGGTTTTAATTGAATAGCGGAATAGAAAATATGATCAAAAAGAAAGTGTATGTATCTCGCACGTACACCACCACACTAGGCCCCAACTACTATTGTTTGTACCCCTAAAAGGATGGTTGAGCAGTAGGAGGAGGAGTATGGAACAGGCAGCACCCTCAAATCTTCAGAAGTATGAGATGAACCCCAAAAACTTGGAAAGGTGGATCTCTCTCACACGTACCAACACAGACTATCCCCCAATTTAACTGATCCCCAAAGGTTTTTGATTAAATAGCGGAATAGAAAATATGATCCAAAAAAAGTGTATGTATATCACACGTACACAACCACACTAGGCCCCAATTACTATTGTTTGTACCCCTAAAAGGCTAGGAGTAGGGGGAGTATGGAACAGGCAGCACCCTCAAACCTTCAGAAGTATGAGATGAACCCCAACAACTTGGAAAGGTGGATCTCTCTCACACGTACCAACACAGACTATCCCCCAATTTAACTGATCCCCAAAGGTTTTTGATTAAATAGCGGAATAGAAAATATGATCCAAAAAAAGTGTATGTATATCACACGTACACAACCACACTAGGCCCCAATTACTATTGTTTGTACCCCTAAAAGGCTAGATGAGGAGTAGGGGGGGTATGGAACAGGCAGCACCCTCAAACCTTCAGAAGTATGAGATGAACCCCAACAACTTGGAAAGGTGGATCTCTCTCACACGTACCAACACAGACTATCCCCCAATTTAACTGATCCCCAAAGGTTTTTGATTAAATAGCGGAATAGAAAATATGATCCAAAAAAAGTGTATGTATATCACACGTACACAACCACACTAGGCCCCAATTACTATTGTTTGTACCCCTAAAAGGCTAGATGAGGAGTAGGGGGGGTATGGAACAGGCAGCACCCTCAAACCTTCAGAAGTATGAGATGAACCCCAACAACTTGGAAAGGTGGATCTCTCTCACACGTACCAACACAGACTATCCCCCAATTTAACTGATCCCCAAAGGTTTTTGATTAAATAGCGGAATAGAAAATATGATCCAAAAAAAGTGTATGTATATCACACGTACACAACCACACTAGGCCCCAATTACTATTGTTTGTACCCCTAAAAGGCTAGGAGTAGGGGGAGTATGGAACAGGCAGCACCCTCAAACCTTCAGAAGTATGAGATGAACCCCAACAACTTGGAAAGGTGGATCTCTCTCACACGTACCAACACAGACTATCCCCCAATTTAACTGATCCCCAAAGGTTTTTGATTAAATAGCGGAATAGAAAATATGATCCAAAAAAAGTGTATGTATATCACACGTACACAACCACACTAGGCCCCAATTACTATTGTTTGTACCCCTAAAAGGCTAGATGAGGAGTAGGGGGAGTATGGAACAGGCAGCACCCTCAAACCTTCAGAAGTATGAGATGAACCCCAACAACTTGGAAAGGTGGATCTCTCTCACACGTACCAACACAGACTATCCCCCAATTTAACTGATCCCCAAAGGTTTTTGATTAAATAGCGGAATAGAAAATATGATCCAAAAAAAGTGTATGTATATCACACGTACACAACCACACTAGGCCCCAATTACTATTGTTTGTACCCCTAAAAGGCTAGATGAGGAGTAGGGGGGGTATGGAACAGGCAGCACCCTCAAACCTTCAGAAGTATGAGATGAACCCCAACAACTTGGAAAGGTGGATCTCTCTCACACGTACCAACACAGACTATCCCCCAATTTAACTGATCCCCAAAGGTTTTTGATTAAATAGCGGAATAGAAAATATGATCCAAAAAAAGTGTATGTATATCACACGTACACAACCACACTAGGCCCCAATTACTATTGTTTGTACCCCTAAAAGGCTAGGAGTAGGGGGAGTATGGAACAGGCAGCACCCTCAAACCTTCAGAAGTATGAGATGAACCCCAACAACTTGGAAAGGTGGATCTCTCTCACACGTACCAACACAGACTATCCCCCAATTTAACTGATCCCCAAAGGTTTTTGATTAAATAGCGGAATAGAAAATATGATCCAAAAAAAGTGTATGTATATCACACGTACACAACCACACTAGGCCCCAATTACTATTGTTTGTACCCCTAAAAGGCTAGATGAGGAGTAGGGGGAGTATGGAACAGGCAGCACCCTCAAACCTTCAGAAGTATGAGATGAACCCCAACAACTTGGAAAGGTGGATCTCTCTCACACGTACCAACACAGACTATCCCCCAATTTAACTGATCCCCAAAGGTTTTTGATTAAATAGCGGAATAGAAAATATGATCCAAAAAAAGTGTATGTATATCACACGTACACAACCACACTAGGCCCCAATTACTATTGTTTGTACCCCTAAAAGGCTAGATGAGGAGTAGGGGGGGTATGGAACAGGCAGCACCCTCAAACCTTCAGAAGTATGAGATGAACCCCAACAACTTGGAAAGGTGGATCTCTCTCACACGTACCAACACAGACTATCCCCCAATTTAACTGATCCCCAAAGGTTTTTGATTAAATAGCGGAATAGAAAATATGATCCAAAAAAAGTGTATGTATATCACACGTACACAACCACACTAGGCCCCAATTACTATTGTTTGTACCCCTAAAAGGCTAGGAGTAGGGGGAGTATGGAACAGGCAGCACCCTCAAACCTTCAGAAGTATGAGATGAACCCCAACAACTTGGAAAGGTGGATCTCTCTCACACGTACCAACACAGACTATCCCCCAATTTAACTGATCCCCAAAGGTTTTTGATTAAATAGCGGAATAGAAAATATGATCCAAAAAAAGTGTATGTATATCACACGTACACAACCACACTGGGCCCCAATTACTATTGTTTGTACCCCTAAAAGGCTAGATGAGGAGTAGGGGGAGTATGGAACAGGCAGCACCCTCAAACCTTCAGAAGTATGAGATGAACCCCAACAACTTGGAAAGGTGGATCTCTCTCACACGTACCAACACAGACTATCCCCCAATTTAACTGATCCCCAAAGGTTTTTGATTAAATAGCGGAATAGAAAATATGATCCAAAAAAAGTGTATGTATATCACACGTACACAACCACACTAGGCCCCAATTACTATTGTTTGTACCCCTAAAAGGCTAGATGAGGAGTAGGGGGGGTATGGAACAGGCAGCACCCTCAAACCTTCAGAAGTATGAGATGAACCCCAACAACTTGGAAAGGTGGATCTCTCTCACACGTACCAACACAGACTATCCCCCAATTTAACTGATCCCCAAAGGTTTTTGATTAAATAGCGGAATAGAAAATATGATCCAAAAAAAGTGTATGTATATCACACGTACACAACCACACTAGGCCCCAATTACTATTGTTTGTACCCCTAAAAGGCTAGGAGTAGGGGGAGTATGGAACAGGCAGCACCCTCAAACCTTCAGAAGTATGAGATGAACCCCAACAACTTGGAAAGGTGGATCTCTCTCACACGTACCAACACAGACTATCCCCCAATTTAACTGATCCCCAAAGGTTTTTGATTAAATAGCGGAATAGAAAATATGATCCAAAAAAAGTGTATGTATATCACACGTACACAACCACACTAGGCCCCAATTACTATTGTTTGTACCCCTAAAAGGCTAGATGAGGAGTAGGGGGAGTATGGAACAGGCAGCACCCTCAAACCTTCAGAAGTATGAGATGAACCCCAACAACTTGGAAAGGTGGATCTCTCTCACACGTACCAACACAGACTATCCCCCAATTTAACTGATCCCCAAAGGTTTTTGATTAAATAGCGGAATAGAAAATATGATCCAAAAAAAGTGTATGTATATCACACGTACACAACCACACTAGGCCCCAATTACTATTGTTTGTACCCCTAAAAGGCTAGATGAGGAGTAGGGGGGGTATGGAACAGGCAGCACCCTCAAACCTTCAGAAGTATGAGATGAACCCCAACAACTTGGAAAGGTGGATCTCTCTCACACGTACCAACACAGACTATCCCCCAATTTAACTGATCCCCAAAGGTTTTTGATTAAATAGCGGAATAGAAAATATGATCCAAAAAAAGTGTATGTATATCACACGTACACAACCACACTAGGCCCCAATTACTATTGTTTGTACCCCTAAAAGGCTAGGAGTAGGGGGAGTATGGAACAGGCAGCACCCTCAAACCTTCAGAAGTATGAGATGAACCCCAACAACTTGGAAAGGTGGATCTCTCTCACACGTACCAACACAGACTATCCCCCAATTTAACTGATCCCCAAAGGTTTTTGATTAAATAGCGGAATAGAAAATATGATCCAAAAAAAGTGTATGTATATCACACGTACACAACCACACTGGGCCCCAATTACTATTGTTTGTACCCCTAAAAGGCTAGATGAGGAGTAGGGGGAGTATGGAACAGGCAGCACCCTCAAACCTTCAGAAGTATGAGATGAACCCCAACAACTTGGAAAGGTGGATCTCTCTCACACGTACCAACACAGACTATCCCCCAATTTAACTGATCCCCAAAGGTTTTTGATTAAATAGCGGAATAGAAAATATGATCCAAAAAAAGTGTATGTATATCACACGTACACAACCACACTAGGCCCCAATTACTATTGTTTGTACCCCTAAAAGGCTAGGAGTAGGGGGAGTATGGAACAGGCAGCACCCTCAAACCTTCAGAAGTATGAGATGAACCCCAACAACTTGGAAAGGTGGATCTCTCTCACACGTACCAACACAGACTATCCCCCAATTTAACTGATCCCCAAAGGTTTTTGATTAAATAGCGGAATAGAAAATATGATCCAAAAAAAGTGTATGTATATCACACGTACACAACCACACTAGGCCCCAATTACTATTGTTTGTACCCCTAAAAGGCTAGATGAGGAGTAGGGGGGGTATGGAACAGGCAGCACCCTCAAACCTTCAGAAGTATGAGATGAACCCCAACAACTTGGAAAGGTGGATCTCTCTCACACGTACCAACACAGACTATCCCCCAATTTAACTGATCCCCAAAGGTTTTTGATTAAATAGCGGAATAGAAAATATGATCCAAAAAAAGTGTATGTATATCACACGTACACAACCACACTAGGCCCCAATTACTATTGTTTGTACCCCTAAAAGGCTAGGAGTAGGGGGAGTATGGAACAGGCAGCACCCTCAAACCTTCAGAAGTATGAGATGAACCCCAACAACTTGGAAAGGTGGATCTCTCTCACACGTACCAACACAGACTATCCCCCAATTTAACTGATCCCCAAAGGTTTTTGATTAAATAGCGGAATAGAAAATATGATCCAAAAAAAGTGTATGTATATCACACGTACACAACCACACTGGGCCCCAATTACTATTGTTTGTACCCCTAAAAGGCTAGATGAGGAGTAGGGGGAGTATGGAACAGGCAGCACCCTCAAACCTTCAGAAGTATGAGATGAACCCCAACAACTTGGAAAGGTGGATCTCTCTCACACGTACCAACACAGACTATCCCCCAATTTAACTGATCCCCAAAGGTTTTTGATTAAATAGCGGAATAGAAAATATGATCCAAAAAAAGTGTATGTATATCACACGTACACAACCACACTAGGCCCCAATTACTATTGTTTGTACCCCTAAAAGGCTAGGAGTAGGGGGAGTATGGAACAGGCAGCACCCTCAAACCTTCAGAAGTATGAGATGAACCCCAACAACTTGGAAAGGTGGATCTCTCTCACACGTACCAACACAGACTATCCCCCAATTTAACTGATCCCCAAAGGTTTTTGATTAAATAGCGGAATAGAAAATATGATCCAAAAAAAGTGTATGTATATCACACGTACACAACCACACTAGGCCCCAATTACTATTGTTTGTACCCCTAAAAGGCTAGATGAGGAGTAGGGGGGGTATGGAACAGGCAGCACCCTCAAATCTTCAGAAGTATGAGATGAACCCCAACAACTTGGAAAGGTGGATCTCTCTCACACGTACCAACACAGACTATCCCCCAATTTAACTGATCCCCAAAGGTTTTTGATTAAATAGCGGAATAGAAAATATGATCCAAAAAAAGTGTATGTATATCACACGTACACAACCACACTAGGCCCCAATTACTATTGTTTGTACCCCTAAAAGGCTAGGAGTAGGGGGAGTATGGAACAGGCAGCACCCTCAAACCTTCAGAAGTATGAGATGAACCCCAACAACTTGGAAAGGTGGATCTCTCTCACACGTACCAACACAGACTATCCCCCAATTTAACTGATCCCCAAAGGTTTTTGATTAAATAGCGGAATAGAAAATATGATCCAAAAAAAGTGTATGTATATCACACGTACACAACCACACTAGGCCCCAATTACTATTGTTTGTACCCCTAAAAGGCTAGATGAGGAGTAGGGGGAGTATGGAACAGGCAGCACCCTCAAATCTTCAGAAGTATGAGATTGTGTTCACTGTACCCCACAAAGATTGAGTTCACTGCACCCCACAATGATTGTGTTCACTGCACCCCACAAAGATTGTGTTCACTGCACCTCACAAAGATTGTGTTCACTGTACCCCCCAAAGATTGTGTTCACTGCACCCCACAAAGATTCTGTTCACTGTACCCCACAAAGATTGTGTTCACTGCACCCTAAAAGGATGTTGTTCACTGCACCCCACAAAGATTGTGTTCACTGCACCCTAAAAGGATGTTGTTCACTGCACCCCAAAAAGATTGTGTTCACTGTACCCCCCCAAAGATTGTGTTCACTGCACCCCACAAAGATTGTGTTCACTGCACCCCAAAAAGATTGTGTTCACTGTACCCCCCAAAGATTGTGTTCACTGCACCCCAAAAAGATTGTGTTCACTGTACCCCCCAAAGATTGTGTTCACTGCACCCCACAAAGATTCTGTTCACTGTACCCCACAAAGATTGTGTTCACTGCACCCCAAAAAGATTGTGTTCACTGTACCCCCCCCAAAGATTGTGTTCACTGCACCCCACAAAGATTCTGTTCACTGCACCCCACAAAGGATTTTGTTCACTGCACCCCAAAAAGATTGTGTTCACTGCACCCCAAAAAGGATTTTGATCACTGCACCCCAAAAAGGATGTTGTTCACTGCACCCCAAAAATGATTTTGTTCACTCCACCCCAAAAAGATTGTGTTCACTGCACCCCACAAAGATTGTGTTCACTGCACCCCAAAAAGATTGTGTTCACTGTACCCCCCAAAGATTGTGTTCACTGCACCCCACAAAGATTCTGTTCACTGTACCCCACAAAGATTGTGTTCACTGCACCCCAAAAAGATTGTGTTCACTGCACCCCAAAAAGGATGTTGTTCACTGCACCCCAAAAAGGATGTTGTTCACTCCACCCCAAAAAGATTGTGTTCACTGCACCCCACAAAGATTGTGTTCACTGTAGCCCAAAAAGATTGTGTTCACTGCACCCCAAAAATGATTTTGTTCACTGCACCCCAAAAAGGATTTTGTTCACTGCACCCCAAAAAGGATGTTGTTCACTCCACCCCAAAAAGATTGTGTTCACTGCACCCCAAAAAGATTGTGTTCACTGCACCCCACAAAGGATTTTGTTCACTGCACCCCAAAAAGATTGTGTTCACTGCACCCCAAAAAGGATGTTGTTCACTGCACCCCAAAAAGGATTTTGTTCACTGCACCCCAAAAAGATTGTGTTCACTGCACCCCACAAAGGATTTTGTTCACTGCACCCCACAAAGATTGTGTTCACTGCACACCAAAAAGGATTGTGTTCACTGCACCCCAAAAAGATTTTGTTCACTGCACCCCAAAAAGATTGTGTTCACTGCAGCCCAAAAAGATTGTGTTCACTGCAGCCCAAAAAGATTGTGTTCACTGCAGCCCAAAAAGATTGTGTTCACTGCAGCCCAAAAAGATTGTGTTCACTGCAGCCCAAAAAGATTGTGTTCACTGCAGCTCACACACAGAAAAATGGATGTGGATCACTGACACCTGCCTATCTCCAATCCCACACCACACAGCAATATCGATTGTAGTTTGTAGAACACAGTTTCCCTAAAATTCAGCAGACTCTGTCCCTAACAGGATTGAGAAGAGATCGTAGATCAGGATTGAGTGCAGATTCACCCCACCCCCCACACAGCAATATCGATTGTAGTTTGTAGAAGACACTGACCCTATAATTCAGCAGACTCTATCCCTAAAATGCCTACAACTCGCCCTGCCTAAACACTCCGACCTGTCCCTCAATTCTATCCGGACACAAATGGTTTTTTCCTGCCTATCTTTCCCTAATCAGCAGCCAGCACATTGATGTGTGCTCTGTCCCTTAGCTAAGCAGCAGAATGACGCTGCTGCGGCGGCTGCCTCGAACTTATAAAGACTTGGTCACATGCTTCAGACGGCCAATCACAGCTACTAAGACATTTGCAGGCATGGCTGGGATGGCTTAAGGCACACCAGTTAAACGATTGTTGATTGGCTGTTGAAAGCCCGCCATGAAAAGAGCGCCAAAGCATGCAAAACCCGGAAATAAAACGACCGAACACGGATTTTTACCCGAACATACAGTAAAGTGTCCGTGTCCGTGTTCGGGTAAAAAAAATCCAATTATTCGGTACGAACACGAATAATACAGTCCGTGTTCGCTCAACACTAATTGTAAGCCAAATACACAGTGGTATGGCAAATGACAGTGAGAAGAGAGCTCCACGAACAGAAAAACACCCTGGGGTAATGTCCTTAAATGTAATTCATGTCTCACTTTAAAATCACCAAAATACATCTATATACCCATAATATATGGGACATGATTTCTTTTCTCCCTCTCGTTCACATGTATAGAATAAAAAATCTCTCTACATCATACAGATTCATTCTTACATAGATTTTGCCTGACAATAAAATACAAATTGGTTTTGATAATGGATGTACTTAATCTGCACGTCCTTATTCCACTTTAATTCCAATATCTGTGAATTCCTTTATTTACATTCACTTTCCTTCTAGTCCTTCTTGGATCAGTTGCTCCATCTTTTTCTAACTATTACTATTCTATATTTTATATTACATACCACAGCATATAAGTACCACTATGTGGTCATTCAATATACCCTTCTTGCAGTGGCCTTTTGCTCCTGTTTTTCATTGAATGCTATTTCAAAGTACCCAATATCAATTCATATCTTTTTTCTATATTTTCTTTTTTTTTTATGTAAACATGTGGCTATTCAATACACCTTCCTTGCAGTGGTCTTTTGCTCCTGTTTTTATTGAATGCTATTTCAAAGTATCCAATATCAATTCACATCCGTCTTTTTATATTTGCTTTTTTGTGTAAACATAGAGTTTGCCTTGTTTATATGTCTTTAGTCTTGGCTTCGTCCCCTCAGCCGCAGCTATATGTTAATGACAGTGTATGCTCTCCGTGCAGATTCTCCCCCCGGCGCACACAGGGGCGTTCTTTCGCCCCATCACCGGTCACCTGATCCCACCGAGGGCGGAGATTCAGACCCGGACACTGTGCGTCGGCGTGCCCGGAACGCACGCCGCGGCCAACCATGTGTGGGCGGCGTCTGTGCGCTCCGGACACGGGGGACCTCTATTGGTCCACACACGCCCTGGGAGGAGACCAGATGTAGGCTCCGGCGCATGCGCCGGCGTACTTAATGGCGGACCGCGCTCTACTCAGAGCGCGCCGCCATTACTCATACACACAGACCTACACAGGTAAGTTATTCTTTCCCTGGATATCCTGAACTGCTCTTAGGATACCCGCATGTGTCATAGAACTCTGGCTAACATTCATTTTGGTACCTGGGCACCCTTTGAGACTTCTACTAGGACTATTTTCCCCTCACCTGGCGACTCCTATCTCCGATTTCTAGGATATCCGCTTTCTGTTATAGAACTCTGGCTAACATTTATTCTGATACCTGGGCACCCTTTGAGACTTCTACCAGTACTATCTTCCCCTCTTTTGACCTCACTTTGGAGATCCTCGTGGGATTTTCTGTTCGTGGAGCTCTCTTCTCACTGTCATTTGCCATACCACTGTGTATTTGGCTTACAATTATTGAAATCTCCCCTGGAAGCCCATATAAATATTAACATATTGCTCTGAGCCTATCTTGCATAGACCCAATTTAACTAGCATATACTCTTTGCGGCCATAGACAATTGAAGGCCTTTTTCTCATCCACCAAGGCCCATCCCTTTGGTCTCACGTCCTGGATTCCACAGAGGTCTTACATATCTGGTATGTAATTATAGAGGCATTTTTTGCCCCCCCTTTTTTCACATCTAAATACGACAAACACTATGTATAATGAATTATGTGTTATATTGCTTTTAACATTGTTTAATACATGTTAAATCTAACTTTATACTTACCATTTGTATCATACTCATTGTTACCTTTTATGCTCCTAGTCTGAGCTCTGGTGTTTTGTGGACCATTGAGAAAGGCATTTGGACCGAAACGCGTCTAGTCCGATCCAGACACCTCAGACCCTCCTGGTTCCAAGACGTATCTATGACCTTGTTTTTATCATATACTTTATGTGTGATTATGTATGACTTATCTTTATAATACGTGTAATAAAATTTATATATTTTCATACTCAAGTCCTGATTCTTGCCGTTGAAAGTCCCAATCCCCAGGGGTTATTTTTGTTCCATATTCATTAGGGATGTTGGCAAGATCCCAGGTTTAAAACACAGAATTCGAATTTATCTTTTCTGACACTTCACTATCTGATCTCTTAACTTGTAAAAAGCACAAATCTCTCTCCGTACCTAACTGACTTCAATGTCTTAACTAGACTACTCTGCTGACTACACTGCATTGTCTGATAAACTGCAAATCACATTCCTCTCCCTGCCTCAATCACGTTCCTCTCCCTGCCTCAACCACTTCCTATCTCGCCCTCGCCTACTACACGCCGCTGCTGTGTGAGCAGCCTCATTTATAATGTGGGGTGTGTACTTAGCCCATGAACCATGATTGGCTAAAGGCAGCCTGCCTATGTCCAATCATGGCAGAGATGATTTAATTGGCCAAAGCATTGTGGTCAGGGTGCATGCTCTGGCCAAGTGCATTATGGATGCTGGCGCTCTAATTTCCCGCAAAGAAGCACATTTGTTCGTCATTCGACGAACGGGCGAACAGCCAATGTTCGAGTCAAACTAACGTTCGACTCAAACTCTAAACTCATCCCTACTAATGAACTTCTTCAACTCAGCCGATTTCTCTGGTTCTCTATCAGCAGACATACTACATTCAACTATTATAACTATACCAAAACCTGACAAAGACCCCTTATCAACTGCAAATTATAGGCCAATATCTCTTCTAAACACGGACATAAAAAGTCCTTGCCAACATATTATTGCCGTATCTTCCTTCATAAATGCAACTCAACCAAGTTGGCTTTATCCAAGGCCGGCAAGCACCAGATGCCACAAGCAGAGTGCTGAACCTTATCCATCATGGCATTCATACTCTGCTTCTTTCTCTAGACACAGAGAAGGCGTTTGACAGAGTACACTGGGTTTTTTTTTTAAATGCGGTCCTTGACAAATTTTGAATTACTGGTTGGTTGCAGAACACAATTCTCTCCCTTTACTCCAATCCCTCACCATATATAACGACACACGTCAGGGTTGACCCGCTCACTACTTATTTTTGCCCTGCTGCTGGAACCCCTCGCTACCAAAATTAGAACTGATACACGTATCTCAGGGATTAACTATAATGATACAGACCATAAAAAAAGCTTATTCGAAGATGATGTGATAAATAATGATTACTAATCCATCCCAATTCTGGTGAATCAGGAAATCATACACCAATTCAGCACCGCCTCCTTTTTATAAGCTCAACATATCAAAATCTGTAATAATGTCATTATACCACCCCACAAAACTAGAATCCTACCTTAGAGGATCCACCCCATTTACGTGGGCAAACAACTTCATCCCTTATCTAGGAATACAATTGGCTCCCTAAAACAATTTTTTTTCACTTAACCACTTGCCGACCGCCCGCCGTAATATTATTGTGGCAGGGCGGCTCAGCTGCGTCCAGTCACGTAGTACTACGTGACTGGAGTGCATGTGATTTTGGCGGGGCACGCGGGAGGCAGGCCACGGGAGGAACGGTGGCGATTGCTGCTGCCCTCCCGCAATCGTCCGAGAGAAGACCCGCCTAATTATGTAAACAAAACAGGGGGATTTTCTCTCAGACAGGCAGGGAGAGATCACCAGTTTCAGTTAAGCTGAAACTGCAATCTGTCTGTGCCTGTCACAGAACCCCCCACACAGTCAGTAAGCATATTAGGCATACATTTAACCCCTTTGATCACCCCCAGTTTTAACCCCTTCCCTGCCAGTGTCATTTATACAGTAACAGTGCATATTATTTAGCACTGATTACTGCATTAATGTCACTGGTCCCCACAAAATGTCAAAAATGTCAGTTAGGGGTCCGATCTGTCCACTGAAATGTTGCAGTCCCGCTAAAAATCGCAGATCACCTCCATTACTAATAAAAATAAATAAATAAATAAAAAGTCCAAAAATCTATAGTAGTTTGTAAACGCTATAACTTTTGCACAAACCAATTAAAATATGCTTTTGGGGATTTTTTTTTACCAAAAATATGTAGCAGAATACAAATTGGCCTAAACTGATAAAAAAATTAAAATTTAAAAAAAAAAAAAATTATTGGGAATGTTTTATAGCAGAAAGTAAAAAATATGGTATTTTTTCAAAATTGTCGCTCTTTTTTTGTTTATAGCGCAAAATCTAAAAACCGAAGAGGTGATCAAATACCACCAAAAGAAATCTCTGTGTGAAAAAAAGGACATCAATTGTATTTGGGTACAGGGTCGCATGACCACATAATTTTCTGTTAAAGTAACGTAGTGCCGAATCGCAATAAATGGCCGGGTCATTAAGGGGGTAAAACCTTCCAGGGATGAAGTGGTTAACTACCTAACCTTCCTCCAACAACTCCATCAACTTTTATGCTCAACTGTTCTTTTCCAAACTGGATAGAATTTCTACCCTTTAGATGATAATATTACTGAAACTCCTCTCCTTATTTCGCACATTAATAATCTCCCCCAATCCTTTCTAACTTCCATTCAAAGGCACATGTCGAAATTCATATAGGAAAAAAGCCCTCCTAGATGTGCTAACTATATTCAAACCAGACCGCACAACAAAGGTGGAGTCAGTCTCCCCTACATCAATAGCTGTTACCATGACTCCATTTTAGACCAAATATACTATTGGTGGCACCCAACATCTGAAAAAATCTGGTCACTCATGGAAACCTCATCCCCACAGACCAAACATCCCTTACACAACCTTCTCCTAACCACAGCAGGTTTCTCTCCATCACTGCTGCCAGACATTTTTCCATTAATCTCAGCATCTATACTAACATGGAAAAATTCCCGTCCAACCAGACCTCTAGTTCTTCCACCCACTCCATACCCATTCCAATGGGTCCCTAATCAAACTCTTTCCAGATTTTAAAATTTAACTGTGGAATAGCTATGATATTTCAAATATCCCTGATCTTATCAAACACACCACATTAAAATATTTTGAGAATCTTCAGCATGAATTTGGCCTACCACATTCAGAATTCTATACCTACATGATAATCTCCCACTTCCACAACTCCTCAAAATTTCCCTATTTCCCTCCACGGTCATGCTGCCAGAACCAGTGTTCCAAATGTATGCAGGATCTCCGTACCCCAAAAAAGGAAAATCATTTTTCTACACTTTACTGAATGATGATTGGCCTTTCTCGCAAATAGCTACCCTGGCCAAATGGGCCGATGAACTAAATGTTCACATCACCCTTGATATGTGGCAACGAGCTTTTAGGACCACCTTCTTAGCATCCCACTGCTCCAACCACTGGGAAACACACCAAAAAACCCTGCATAGGTGATACTTAACACCTTACCATCTATCAAAAATATATCCCGGTAGCTCATCATGCTGTTGGAGGAACTGTGGTAGCATAGGCTCCACAGCCCATATATTATGGTATTGTAAATCCCTTACCTCATATTAGAGACAAATATTCACATTGATCGCCGCTGTCTCTGTTACACCTACTTCCCCTACCCATTCCCTAGCAATGCTACATATAGGTCTAGAAAAATTCCCTTCTAACACCAGAACCATCATAATACATCTTTTAATAGCAGCCAAAGTTAGCATTACTAGGTTGTGGAAAACCTCAGACACCCCTCTATATCTAGTACAATTGCAGATCTTAACCAACATGTAACCAACAATGCAAAATTAAAAAATAATGGTTAGGAAAAATATACAACTAGAAAAATTCACTTTACGATGGTCTCATTGGCTGACTCACCCAAAATGTTAAATTCACCTGTGAATTATGCTGTTCTAGAATGTGTTGAATTCTACTGTTCTATACTGTTGGGTAGCTCCCACACTTGGTGAGCTGGTGAACCAACATGTGGCATAAAGAATTGAAACTGCCACCATTATATTCTTCTGGGCCTCTGCTTTCAGAAAATATATACTCTTTGGTTGTTCCAAGTAATTTTCTAGCAAATGCACATGTATGTGGAAAAATAAAAAAATTGCCCAGGTATGCAAGCTGGTAAAGTGAATTGTTATTTGAGTTTGCATTTTAGTTATGTTTTTTCTCAGCATCTGCTATATTTATGATCTATTCTCATATTGAACTTCATTATAAATAAAGAGTTATCCTGTTACCTATAACATTTCACACATTATCTTTTTTTTTAAATAAAACCTGTATCTGAACAAAGCATAAACTTATCATTTGAAAGGGGTTACAACATATTAATCTATGTTACGACATGTTGTACTTGAAACCTACATTTGTATATCGCTCAAGCTGTATGTCATCAAGTGAGCAATATTTTATATTAATCAGATGAGGTAAGGTCTGCAATGCTTTCAAGTTCAAAACATAGAACATCATTTTAAAACGACAAATACTTTTGGGTGAGAAATTGTGATTTAAGATGCTTTCTGGGTTCAAAGAATTACAATAAAAAATTGATCCAATGTATAAATAAATAATTTTTGTGGATTGTTATTTAAAATGAAGGTTGAGTTTGTATAATTGTGGATGTCTTATTTTATTAGTCTGTCTTACTTTATAAGTATGATAGCTTATAATTGATAGCTGGACTAAAGCCATGTTCTTCACTGTATTTCTTAAGAAGCACACAGAAATGATTGTCTAATTTCATTACTTCATCTTTGGCACTTATACTGAATAAGTGTGCAAGAGCGCAGTCTGCAAAACTAAGCAATATAATATCTATATTGCTTATTTTTGCAGACAGGAAAGATATGATTAGAAAGTACTGACATTTACATGTGCTTTTTAAACTTTCTCTGCTGTAATCTGATTTGAATAGACATAGCTTTTGCTGTAAAAATTGGAAAACAAATTGTAACATGAAGTACCGGTTCCCTTGGCAACTAAACCAGTATGAAAATGTGTTCCTAGTCCCATGTAACTGGCCAAGTTTTAGATCAGTGTTATCTTTGCTTTCTATAATATTTTGGCTACAAATTTGCTTATATTAAGCTCAAATACATGTTTGCTTTAATACACATCTACTAGGTTCAAAATAAGACCAGGATTTATCAATGGTATATACTAACATAGTACAACTTTATTATATTTCAACTTTCAACAGTTTAGAGCAGTTAGGATAATGAAATAGTACAGCTGGTTAATTGCTATGTGATAAACATGCACTTTACAAATAAAAGTTTAAAATATCAAATCACTAAAACGTATGTGTTATTTGACTACTTTTGTTATAGTATCTTTTAATAATGTTCTCATCAAAACACCCGTAACATACCTGTTTTATTATTAAACAGTTATTTAACTACTGAAAGATTTTTTCTCTATTTTACTTTCATGTAAAATGTTTCTTTTTCTCAACTCAGAAGACATAGAGGTTGATTTACTAAAACTGGTGTATGCAAAATCTGGTGCAGCTGTACATGGTAGCCAAGCAGCTTCTAACCTTGTTTTTTGTCAAAGTATAATTGAACAAGCTAAATATGGAAACTGATTGGTTTCTCTGCGGAGCTGCACCAGATTTTGCACTCTCCAATTATAGTAAATCAATCCCTTAGTTACATAGTTAGTGAGGATGAGAAAAGGCACAAATATATGGAGTTCAACCAATTAAAAAATAAATAAATAAACTAAAAACATCTACATATACATAACCGCAGACCCAAAGGTTATCCAGAGGAATGCAAAATTCATTTTAAACTGCTCTTGGTCTTTATGGACCTTGCTTTGTGTACTGGTCCAAATCATTTGGTGGAGGGGGGATTATGGTATGGGGTTGTTTTTCAGGGGTTGGGCTTTGCCCCTTAGGACCAGGCATCAACATGCCAAGACATTTTGGACCATTTCATGCTCTCAACTTTGTGGGAACAGTTTGGGGATGGCTCCTTCTTGATCCAACATGACTGCACACCAGTGCACAAAGCAAGGTCCATAAAGACATAGATGAATGAGCTTGAAATGGAGAAACTTGACTGGCCTGCAGAGAGCCTGTTTCGTCCAACATCAGTGCCTAATCTCACAAAAGCACTTCTGGAAAAATGGGCAAACATTCCCAAAGACACACTCCTTAACCTTGTGGACAGCCTTCCCAGATGAGATGAAGCTGTTATAGCTGAAAAGGGTGGGCCAACGCAATATTGAACCCTACGGACTAATACTGGAATGCCATTAAGCACTTACTACCCGCACCAGAACAGCCTCTGGTGGTTGCGCACCAGAACAGCCTCTCTCGCGTGCCCCCGGGGGCGCGCAGAGCAGCAATCGTGGCGCGATCCCGATCTCGGTAAAGAGTCAATGACACGACTCTTTACCCATGTGATCGGCTGTGTCCAATCACAGCCAGTCACATGAAAATGAGGAAGTGCCGTTATTCGGCTCTCCGCGCCTCACACTGTCAGTGTGTGAGGTGAGGAGAGCCAATGAGCGGCTCTTCATCACAGGGGAGACAAAAACAAGTAATCAGGGCACTGATCATAGTTGCATAGTTACATAGTAGGTGAGGTTGAAAAAAGACAATAGTCCATTCAGTTCAACCTGTGTAGGTGTGTGTGGCCATCATTTCCCATACCCCTGCATGTTTTGATCCTTGATGTGTACATCCAAGAGGCTTTTAAAAATAGCCATACTTCCCACAGTTACTAACATTTGTGGTAGAGAATTCCACAGTCTTGTAGACCTTACTGTAAAGAACCCACTGCGTAGCTTGAGGTTAAAATGCTTCTCCTCTAATCACATTGTATAGCCTCCTTAATGCATTCCTTACGACTGAATCATTTTTTTCTATGTTGGGATCACTGTTGAGGTGTTGGTAAATCGCTATCATGTCCCCTCTCAAGCGTCTCCTCTCCAGGGAGAATAAATCAAGGTTCTCCAATCCCCTAATCAGTTTAGTTGTCCTTCTCTGGACTCTTTCCAGCTCCAACACATCCCTTCTGAAAACTGGCAACCAAAACTGGACAGAATACTCCAGATGCGGTCGGACCAGTGTTTTATAAAGTGGTAGGATTATAGTTTTATCTCTGGAATACATCCCCTACCTTATGCATGCTAATATTCTGCCAGCTTTGGCAGCTGCAGCTTGACATCAGTGCCCTGATTACACAAAATGTAAATAAAGTGCCAGTTACTGCCCAGCATCAGTGCCCACAATCAGTGCCTATAGTGCTGCCAGTCAGTGCCCATCAGTGCCTGCTCATCTAGGCACTGATGGGCACTGCCTGGCAGTACTATGGGCACTGATTGTGGGCACTGATGGTGCTGCCTATCAGTGTCCATCAGTGCCACCCATTAGTGCTCATTAGTGGCACCCATCAGTGCCCATCAGTGCCACCCGTCAGTGTCCATCAGTCCCGCCTGTCAGTGCCTATCAGTGCCGCCCTTCAGTGCCGCCTCTCAGTGCCTATCAGTGCCACCTATCAGTGCTCATCAGTGCTGCCTATCAGTGCTCATCAGTGCCGTCTATCAGTGCCACCTATAAGTGCCTATTAGTGCGGCATATTGTTACCTCCTCATCAGTGCCACCTCATCAGTGCCCATAAGTACCACCTCATCAGTGCCCATAAGTGCCACCTCATTAGTGCCCATCAGTGCAGCCTATCAGTGCCCATCAGTGCCGCCTCACCAGCGCACATCAGTGAAGGAGAAACATTTATTTATTTTCAAAATTTACTCACAGAAAATAAGAAAAACTTTTTTTTCAAAAGTTTCTGTATTTTTCTTTTTTTTTTGTAAGAAATAAAAAAACCCAGAGGTGATTAAATACCACCAAAAGAAAGCTCTATTTGTGTCAAAAAAAAGATAACATTTTATATGGGTACAGTGTAGCATGACCGTGCAATTGTCATTCAAAGTGTGAGAGCGCTGAAAGCTGAAAATTGGCTTGGGCAGGAAGGGGGTGAAAGTGCCCTGTAGGCAAGTGGTTAAAGTTCATGTGAGTGTAAAGGCAGGCGTCCCAATACTTTTGACTATATAGTGTAGAATGCTAGAAATATGACATCTATATATTATGCTTAGAACCTACAGAACAAGGGGCTAGATAAGCAAAAGTTTGGGTGTTACAAGAACAGGCAAGGTTTGGTCCAAATCTAGGTTTGGACCAAACTGTTCTCTCATACCTAGGGGGGTAGGCTTATAAAGATATTTGGAAGCTCCCTTTACAATGAGGCCCCCAGATATCCATTGCCTCTAGAAGGAATAAGAATAGGGTAACATCAGTACCTCTTACCAATTACAACAAAGTTAAAAGTAAAGAAACACATCCACATAATGAAAAAGTCATTTTTAGGTGTAAATAATGCCCCCTATTATTCACATAATTCAGCAATATAAATGCATTGTCAATCAGGGTGTCCAGTAATGTAAATATTTGTCAATCACAACAACCCACTAACAATGATTGAACAAAATAGGCGCCTTCAGATAGCAGTACTCTGATTGCCAAAAGAAGTGTTACACGATGTGCCACATCCCAATTAACATAGAAACTTTGAGTGTGAACCAGGCAAGGACTTTAAAGGCACAATATCATAAAAAAAAGTTTTTTTGGAGAAATATATTAAAATCAACAATAGAGGTGCATATACCTCAAAGAGAAGCATAGTAAGTACATATCATAATATACACAAAATAAGAAGATTACTACATCACGCATAGGGCCATATGATCGGTGACAGGAGGATAACTGTCGTCCATCAGGGTCCCTTTAGTATTAGGACAATGGATGGTGGGTAATTGCGATGCTCGACATGTTTCGCTTTATGTAAAAAGCTTCATCGGGAGCTAATCATATCTCTGTATAAAAGAGTGGACAAAAATCATTCAAACAGAAACCAGTGTATCATAAATGTCTAAATCATCAGTATTGATATCACATTGGCTGATAGACATATACACCATACAATGAAACAGCATTGGTATACAGTAATATAATGGTTAGACAGTCTTAGTTAGCTTGAATCCATGGGGGCTAATGTAATCTGGGGGACAGGAACACCAAAAATGGAATCACATGTGGGGAGACCATCCTGTGTAAGAAGGTATATATACCCAATAACTATACTGGAGAGGGATAACATGCTCTGGAATTGTGCATACCTGTATCTTTATAGTAGTACCGTGGGACAGGTTATTAAGCCCACCACATAGGATTAACGAGGAAGGTGATCAATTTGCGATTGGACTCCAGGTGTCAGAAAGTTGTGGAAGCAAGCTGTTTATAGGACCTAAATAAAGGTGCATACAGTAATTGCGATGATATACACACAGCAAAAAGAATGACGCACTAGCAGTGCTAAATCTTGAGTGCGAATCAATAGAGCTGGGAAGTACAGTCAATAATAAAGTTCATGCACAGTGCCCGAATGACATCCAGAGATGACAGTCCAAACAGGTCAGAATCCTTAAGCGATCACCACACAGGACCCTTCACCTCACCACGGTGCTCACCCCTAAGGTAATACACTCACCAGATGAAAGGTCAATATAAGCCCAAACACCATGCCGCTCGCCAGCTGATAATGGACCATCCGACCTCCACTGTACCCTGAAAGGGGAACCGGCCTCCACCAGAAAAGCTCCTGATTGGTCTCAGACAACCTGGTAACCGTTATGTGGGATGATCTCATATGGGGCCAATCGATCAAAGGCAATGCATACAAAAATAATAAGGTCTCACAGTGTAGTACTGTTAAATGAAACCTCTTTATTTCCCAAATAAAACATTCCCCTGTAGCAATTGCACTTACAAAGACACATTAAAAGACAAGCATTGTAAGCATGTAGAGGTTAAACCTGCATGTTGCAGCCGGTCCCCGTGCTGTCTGTTCGCCGCTTGGTACCTTAGCTGAAGCGAACATCCGGGTCCGGCGTCTGGCGTAGGCGTACCTTGTGACCGCGTGACCACGCCCTGATGCGTTTCGTCAGCAAGTGACTTCAACAGAGGGCATGGCCACGCGGGGACGGTCACTGCTATTTTGCTGTACAGGAATGGGCGGTGGCGCTGATTGGCCGGATGACGCGGATGTCCCGCTACTATCCATACTTCTGCCCAAACCACGTATGCCTTCATGTGTAACTAACTTCCGCCCTTACTTGGCGTCACCACCGTCTGACGCCAAGTAAGGGCGGAAGTTAGTTATATATGTTTATAGGACCTGCTGGTTTGAAGACCCAGCCAAGCCTGCATTAGGAAAGAGGAGTCATGGTAGTAAAAATATATTCTTTTCTTCTTTCATAAAGGGCAACTCACCCAGGTGCACAGAGTGGTTGTGGGAAAGGGAATAGTGCAATAAGAACTATTAAACTGAATTTTAAATGAAGTAAAAAAACCAAAAGAGGGTATGGGAGCATGCATTATAAGATCCATAATAAGTATAGAGTAGAAATCATGCACGGTACAGAGAGGCTTAGAGCTACTGTATATATAAACAGGAAATCCCACAAACAGCCAAAGGTAAGATAAGAATGAAAAGGTAAGTATATTTGCAGCAAAAATACCTGAAGCCTGATCTTTACAGCGCCTGAGTTCAATTAGGGACATGTGGGTAAAAACAGCCCCCAAATGGAGCGCTATTTAAGCGCATAATACGGACACTGTACTGGAAAAGACGCCAAAGGTATTTAAAATATGGCATTTGATGCTCAATAATGCAGGAAAATGGTCCATAGTATAGGTCAAATTAACTCACCAATGTATAAGTCCAAGCGCGCACGATCACCTTGCTCGGATGGGGAACCGCCACCATAGTGAGAGCTGCATAAGGCTGCTCTCTTATAGGAAGGCTCCCGGGAGGTGAGTCAGTGTGTGACGTCATCTCCCCGGCCACCTCCCATGGGCGTGCGTCAAGGCGGCGCACGCGCATGCGCAATCGCGTCAGTATTTGCGCTTCGTCCAATAGAAGGACGCTCGGGTGGACACAGACCCGGAAGTCTTGTCCATCTCGGGCGTGAGTGCCACAGGAAGTCAGCATCCCAGCAGGAAGTGACCTCAAGTGGCCCTTCTGGCCGCACGTATGTCCATAAGATGGGAACCATATCCACCAGAGGAAACACTGCCCCCAAGAGGAGACAAGAAACAAGACAGTCCAACTTACAATTTGTGAATCGTCATATAGCATATATAAACAATATCAAATCGTATGTCACAAGATCTAAATCAAGTGCATACAGTATGTATACGAAATATGCATTTAAAATGCATACATAGGAACAAAGTTTCAAGGTGAGAATTACATACAGAATAGTACAATAAATCATAGTTATTAATGATTGGTAATTTTTTGCAAAGCACTGAATGTATAATCCCAAATAAAACGGGAATTGCATTATTGTGGAAGGATTTTAAGCTCTAGATTTTAGTTCGATCCTCGACATGGCATAGAGCTCAAACCCTAGGGCTGCAATCGGAACAATTAATTTATAAGAAGCACTTGTACGATTGAGTCTCATTGAGACCCGGTCTACGGGTGGCATTGAGACGCTCAATCCATAGAGCCTCTTTTTGAAGGATACGTCTATCCCAGTCCCCTCCCCGGGGATCTTGAGGAATGACTTCTAGTACAAAGAATTGAACCTTTCTAGTGTTGTATTTATGATATAGATCAAGGTGTCTACTCACCGGGGTAATAATTTTCCCCTGTGCCGAGTAGTACACGTGATCATTTATCCGTTGTCTAAACTGTCGTTTAGTCTTTCCGACATAAAATGTGCCACAGGCATATAAACTACACCCTGTGTACTACAATCGGCACGAAATTTAGGTGTTAATTTCTCTCCATTCGGCAGATCGAATGTGGTACCCTCAGCCACCCAGGGGCAAAACGCACAGTTAAAGCACCTGTAGGTGCCCTTAGATGAAACTAAGGGGGGTCTTTTGTGGGAATAGTGGCTGGAAGTTAGTTGGTCACGTAGAGAAGGGGTGTGTTTGAATACAATCTCTGGTGTATCTCTGATATATTTATTCAAGATTGGATCCTCCCTCAGGAGATGCCAGTGGCACCCCAGGATTTTCCTCAGACTGTGTTGGTGATTTGAAAATTTCGTTATGAATTTTACCTTTGAATGGGATGGCCTGGTTTTTGTTCCAAAGAGCAATTGCTGTCTGGTTTGGCCCATGGCGCGGTTAAAGGCCTTTCGTAGTGTACTTTTCGTATAGCCTCTAGCTTTTAAGCGGTTACGTAGTAAGGAAGATTGGATTTTAAAGTCTGCATCTGAAGTGCAGTTCCGTCTCAATCTGACGTACGGAGCGTAAGGTATGCTTTGAATCAATGAAGGAGGGTGGGCACTCGCCACGTGGAGGATGGTATTGCCACTTGTATCTTTTTGATAAAGATTTGTGGTGAGGTGACCAAGGTCATCCTTGTGGATGGTCAGATCCAAAATGTTAACTTTGGATGGGTCGGATGTACAGGTAAATTTAAGTAATAATTTTAAGATAATAATAATATATTGTGAACAGGGCATCCTATTAAATGTATGTCTGAGTTTTTTCCTAAAATGTACACATATGATTTGAAATTATTTATTTTGAATATTTAACCTCTTGCCGTAGTATTACTGTGGCAGGGCGGCTCGGCTGCGCAAAATCAAGTAGTACTATGTGGTATCGTGCACGAGGCTTCGGCGGTGCGCGCACCGCCAGAGCCATGCTACCACTGTGTTTAGACACAGCGGGAGGCAGGCCCATGGGAGGAGCGATGGCAATCGCCGCCCTTCTCCCTCGATCGTCAGATAAACTGACAAAAGACCTGCCTGCTTATGTAAACAAAGCAGGCGAGTCTTCTGTCAGACAGGCAGAGAGAGATCAGGATCAGCTAAGCTGAAACTTCGATCTCTCTGTGCCTGTCACAAAACCCTTCCCATACACAGTTAGTAATCGCATTTAGGTACACATTAACCCCTTTGATCACCCCCAGTGTTAACCCCTTTCCTTCCCTGCCAGTGTCATTTATACAGTAACAGTGCATAATATTTAGTACTGATTACTGTATTAATTTCACTGGTCCCCAAAAAGTGTCCAAAATGTCAGTTAGGGGCCTGATTTGTCCGCCGCAATGTCGCAGTCCAGCTAAAAAATCGCAGATCGCCGCCATTACTAATGAAAACAAAAAAATAAATACAAATTCCAAAAATCGATCCCGTAGTTTGTAAACGCTATAACTTTTGCGCAAACCAATTAAAATACGCTTTTTGGGATTTTTTTTACCAAAAATATGTAGCAGAATACAAATTGGCCTAAACTTATAAAAACATTAGACTTTTTAAAAAATTTTATTGAGAATGTTTTATAGCAGAAAGTAAAAAATGTTTTTTTCAAAATTGTCGCTCTTTTTTTATTTATAGCACAAAATCTAAAAACCGCAGAGATGATCAAATACCACCAAAAGAAAGCTCTATTTAGGGGAAAAAAAGTACATCAATTGTATTTGGGTACAGTGTCGCACGACCACGCAGTTTTTCGTTAAAGTAACGCAGTGCCGAATCACAAAAAATGGCCTGGTCATTAAGGGGGTAAAACCTTCCGGAGCTGAATTGGTTAAAGTATACGTGAACTTCAGAGTGTATTTAGCAATTTTCACTTAGTTAGAAAATATTCAAACTGTTCCGTTTTTCATGTCACAACATGCAAACAATTTGAATACCCATGAACAATGAATTAATCATTTCTACTCAAAGGACTATATTTATTTCTATTTTAGACACCTCATAATTTAATTCAAAATGCAACTTCTGCTGGGGCTATAGGTTATCCTGTGTCAGAACATGACACCTAAATAATACTGTTCTAATTCAAGTTTATTTCCTTAGCAATAGTGGCTGTATGAATCTATTAACAAAAATGAAGCCAGAGAAAGAGATTCTATGCAAAAATGAAAAAACTAACATATTCAGCACAAATTCTTATTAAAATATTTTGATAAATGAAATGTAAAAGTGGATGAGAAAAGGGCAAAGCATTAGCTAATATCAATATTTTTGTGAACTCCAGCTAAACTTTTTTTCACCTTCATTATATAAAGACCTTGTTTGACATTGCATTTTAATACACCCCATGCTAAATTATACATTTAGCAAAACTTTTCACAAATATAGTATTATGAGTGTTTAATTATATCTTATGCTACTGTGGACCTTCAAATGATAATGTAAATTTGCTGTATATATTATATTACTTTCAATAGTGAATTCTTTTTTTTTTTTTTTAACGAAACAAAGAACTTGAGCTAAAAATGTAAATAGGAAAAACTGTCTGATTCAGTATTGGCAGACATATTGAACAGCCTTCACAGGAATATACAAAAATGTTAAAATACATTTAGTGCAAAGTCCTCTTTTCTGAGCACAATGCATGTATTCTACTGAACAGTAAATGTAGATTATCCATTTTCTGACTGATTTCCAAGAAAATATTTTTTGGGAATGATTTAAGGAAATTGCTGGCATTCATTAGCCCTTTTTGCCTCTTACCTTCCAGATATACTCACCTTCCCATCCGCCTGTACATGATCTGAGCATGGTTAGTGCTGTACTGCATTTCACTGAGTGTCTGTTCCACACAAACCTGCCAGCATATTGATGATAATGATCAGTCAATTCCATAATCAGTTAGACCAACACAAATATGGAACCAGGCCCGAGACACAGCCTGAGAAAAAAAGACATGCTTTGGATTTGTTAAATCTTTCATCAGACATTTTAAATTCCCTCACTAACCACAGAAGAACCAGGAAATAAAAAGTATTTATACAAGAAGTATCCAGGGATGGAAAGTAGCAGAGCACTGTATGGATTTATATAGGTAACATTTTCTAAATGTGAATGCCAGATTGTATTTCTGCTAAAGCACCCCTAATCATCAATTACTAGGACTCAACAGCTGGCAAAACCGTGGTAATTCAAGCCGTGAAACGCGTCTACCTTGGACATATTCTGTTCCTCACACTGTCTGTTTGTCCTGGATACTTTTGAAGAATAAAGACATTTCATTTGATTTCAATCATCTGAGTGCGGCTTCACATTTCTACTTGGACAATGGAGTCTTGTCAATATCTGTAAATCAGTGAAGGCAAGTATTTGGGGGTTAAGGCAAGTTCTGGGAAAAAGGTCAGCCCAGGGTGTTTACCCCTAAAGGTGACTGATATCCATTGTGAATGGGAGCTTATTTTTATTTTACTTTTTGGCCACAGGTTTGCTTCATTCATAGGAACTTGTTACTAAAAAAAAATCATAGTTAAGCAGCACATAGCAGCGAGACAGGTTTAGCAGCAAGAAATGTGAGTGAATTTTTGCTTTGAATTCTACAGTATGTATGTAATATATTCTGTGCTATTTTAGATTAATTTATAGCCCACAATTCGTCATTTATTTATATTAATTGCTGCATACAGCTGAGCAAAGTCATAAATAAAGTCAGATTTTGCAGCTTCCGATAGGGTTTCAAATGGACAGTGACAGGTAGCATCCAACATTGAGTTTAGTAGCTAAAATGATCAGCTCCTAGGCTTTTGATCTTGCTATATAATGCTCCATATGAGCTTTTGTAACAGATCAATGAAAACACAATGCTTCTGAGTTGTGTTTTTGTTTGGGGTTTTGTGACATTACAAGTGATGTCACAACACTTTCTTTAAATACGAAGGCTAGGAAAGTAATAAAGAGCAGTCAAAGCATATATATACAGTATATATATACAGTATATATATATAGTCAGTAATATGCAGTCAGCAATATGTAAATATTTTATTATATCTTTTCATGTGACAACACTGAAGAAATAACACTTTGTTACAATATAAAGTAGTGAGTGAGCAGCTTAAATAACAGTGTAAATTTACTGTTCCCTCAAAATAACTCAACACACAGCCATTAATCTAGACCGCTGGCAAAAAACGTGAGTACACCCCTAAGTTAAAATGTTCAAACTGAGCCCAATCCGCCATTTTCCCTTCCCGGTGTTATGTGACTCATTCATGTTACAAGGTCTCAGGTGTGAATCGGGAGCAGGTGTGGTAAATTTAAGTTTTATCTCTCTCACTTTCTCATATTGGTCACTGAAAGTTCAGTGACCAATATATAAGATATATATAAGAACTCTCTTAGAATCCGAAAAAAAAAAAATTGTTACTCTACCTAAAGATGACCTAGGCCAGTGATGGTGAACCTTGGCACCCCAGATGTTTTGAAACTACATTTGCCATGATGCTCAACTATACTGCATGAGCATCATGGGAAATTTAGTTTCAAAACATCTGGGGTGCCAAGGTTCGCCATCACTGGCCTAGGCTATAAGAAGGTTACCAAGACCCTGAAACTTAGCTATAGCACAATGGCCATACAGCGGTTTAACAGGACAGGTTCCACTCAAACAGGCCACGCCATGGTCAACCAAAGAAGTTGAGTGCATGTGCTCAGCGCCATATCCAGAGGTTGTCTTTGGGAAATAGACGTATGAGTGCTGCAAGCATTGCTGCAGAGGTTGAAGGGGTGGGGGGTCAGCCTGTCACTGCTTATACCATATACCACACACTGCATCAAATTGGCCTGCATGGCTGTTGTTCCAGAAGGAAGCCTCTTCTAAAGATGATGCACAAGAAAGCCCGCAAACAGTTTGCTGAAGACAAGCAGACTAAGGACATGGATCACTGGAACCATGTCCTATGGTCTGATGAGACCAAGATAAAATTATTTGGTTCAGATGGTGTCAGGTGTGTGTGGCAGCAACCAGGTGAGGAGTACAAAGACAAGTGTGTCTGGCCTACAGCCAAGCACGTGTCATGGTCTGGGACTGCATTAGTGCTGTCGGCACTGGGGAGCTACAGTTCATTGAGGGAACCATGAATGCCAACATGTACTGTGACATACTGAAGCAGAGCAAGATCCCCTCCCTTCGGAGACTGGGCTTCAGGTCAGTATTCACCATAAGGACCCAAAACATACCTCCAAGAGGACCACTGCCTTGCTCCAGCATTTTTCCAGATCTAAACTCTACTGAGCATCTGTGGGGCAACCTCAAACAGAAGGTGGAGAAGAGCAAGGTCTCTAACAACCACCAGCTCCGTGATGTCGTCAGGATTACCCCAGAATGTTACTCACCTTCCCTGCGATCCCACGCTATCCTCCCCAGCATTCTCACACTCACTCCCTGCTCTGTGCACAGCCGATTGGCGGCACTTGCCTTTCCGGTTCCCTTCCCTGCGAGCGTTGCGACGCAGGGGGGTGGAACCGGCAGCAAACACTAAATGACATGATTACACTATATCATGCCATTTCACCACAGGATTGCACCTGGTGACTCTTCCAGTGCCCTGCCTGTGCTTTTCCAGTGCTTTGTGCCTGGAAAATTTTGAACAACCATGGCATCCAAAAGCGTTCTTTTTGCGCAAAAGCACTTTTAGACAAACTGGAAAACAGTGACAGCGAAACTGAGTTACTTGAAGAACTCAGCGATAGCGATTAGTGGGAAAATTCGTCATCAGGTACGGAAAGTGACGACAGCGACGATTCTGATGTCTCTTTCTGGCACATAGCTTGTGAAATTTGAGAAGTATATCAAATGATTCTTCAGAATTTCCAACGGAGCTATGTGAAAGAAAGAGACATCAGAATTGTCGCTGAAGTCACTTTCCGTACCTGATGACAAATTTTCCCACGAATAGCTATCGCTCAGTTCTTCAAGTTTCTCTGACGCTGTTTTCCAGTTCGTCTAACAGCGCTTTTGCGCAAAAAGAATGCTTTTTGGACGACATGGTCGTTTTCAATTTTCCAGGCACAAAGAACTGGAAAAACCCAGGCAGGGCACTGGAAAATTCGCCAGGTGAAATCCTGTGGTGAAATGGCCTGATACAATGTAATCCATTAGGATCACAGCTTTGTATCATTTCATGTATTTACATTTTTAAATTGCCGCCAGTTCTACCCCCCTGCGTCGCAACGCACGCAGGGAAGGGAACCAGAAGACAGGTGGCGGCATCGGCCGAGCACACAGTGGGAGGACAGCGGGGGAGGATGGCGGGTGATCGCAGGGGAAGGTGAGTTTTAAAATGTAAAACATATTTCCATGCAAAAGAATGTACCGCTTTTAGTACAGAAATCTGGACATAATCAGACCGCCAGGGAGGTTAAGGGGGCAAATCCTTCCGGTCCAGAGCTAGTTAATAAGTCCATCTCAGAAAGATCCACATATTGATGACTGCTGGGAAAAAAAGCTTCCAATTGAGGCATGCAAATGTCAATGTTAGAATCCCTCCATCACAGACATAAGCAGCTGTTCATCACCTTGCTATGACTGATAGGTCTCAATACGCCTTCCCCAAAATGGGGGACACAATTCATCCAATGGGCACTCACTAGCAGCGTTATAAATCCATGCGTCATATGCAAAGATAATATGAAGCAATACCTAGTTTAGGCTAAAATACCTTACAAGTCTAGCACTTGTGACAAGTGCAAACGATAAGCGCTCTTGATACAGACTGTATACCAAAAAGATGGCCTTGGGTGAAGTCATATGTAGCTCCTCCCCCGTATGCATTACGTCCTGGGCGGGACTATGTCAGCGGGAAAGATGTTGTGTATTGGTCTTTAAGCGTCCAGCTTGCAAACCTATTTGGTCATTAATCAAGATTTGTGCTGAATATATATTTTATCTATATTCTACCAGAAGTGCATTTGTGAGGTCAGGCATTGATGTGGACAAGAAAGCCTGGCTCGCAGTTTCCGCCCTAATTCATCCCAAAGGTGTTCTATCGGGTTGAGGTCAGGACTCTGTGCAAGCCAGTCAAGTTCCTTCACAAACTCACTCATTCGTGTCCTTATGAACCTTGCTTTGTGCACTGGTGCACAGTCATGTTGGAACAGGAAGGGGCATCCCCAAACTGTTCCCACAAAGTTGGAAGCATGAAATTGTCCAAAATGTTCTGGTATGCTGATGCCTTAAGAGTTCCATTCACTGAAATTAAGGGGCCAAGCCCAACCCCTGAAAAACAATCCCACTCCATAATCCCACCTCTACCAAATTATTTGGACCAGTGCACAGAGCAAGGTTCATAAAGACATGGATGAGCAAGTTTGGGGTAGAGGAACTTGACTGGCCTGACCTCAACCCAATAGAACACCTTTGGTATAAATTAGAGCAGAGACTGTGAGGCAGGCCTTCTTGTCTAACATCAGTGCCGGACCTCACAAATGTGCTTCTGGAAGAATGGTCAAATATGCCCATAGACACACTCCTAAACCTTGCAGAAAGCCTTCCCAGAAGAGTTGAAGCTATTATAGCTGCAAAGGGTGGGCCAACTCAATATTGAATCCTAAGGACTAAGACTTGGATGCCATTAAAGTTCATGTGCATGCAAAGGCAGGTGTCCCAATACGTTTGAAAATATAGTGTGTATATACAGTATATATATATATACTGTATGTGTAGCTCTGCCCCCATGGGAGCTGCTTAAATTGGATTACCTTGGGTTACCCATAGCAACAGACAATTGAACTTATAGCTTTAAGTCCTCGGCTCAGTCAAGAAACAGTCCAGGGGATTTGGTTTTTTGTATTTTATTTTGGAACTGGGATGGGAGAAGGAATAAGTAGGATACTCCAACTAGCAACTATGCACATCTTGAGGAAAACTATCTGTGGTGAGTGCAGAAATGCCGATGCTTCACTTTGCCACTGAGGTGAACAGTTTTAAATGATGAACAGTACTTTTAGTCTCTCTTGAGGGTCTATCTTGGCACCCCCTTTCTGACCAACTGTGTGTGCTGGCCTTTGTCCACTGACTCTCACTGGAGTGGCCCCCTTCCTGGGCAGAACCCTGGCAAGCTCCCTGGAACTCACGGACACTGTTTTCTGCAGGAATCTCTGCCACTGCTCCACTGTCAGTTTGCACAGGACCTTACAGCTCAGCCCCACACGTCTGGTCCACTAGGTCGACTACCTGTGACCACTTCCTCTCTGACAGGAGGAGAGACAGTGGGCACACTCCCTCAGATCAGATGAATACACACTGAGCACAATGAGCAGGCCTAACTACCGATCAGGCTCCCCTGATAAGCAGAAGAAGCAAAACAAATGCTTTACCTAGCACCTGACTAGGAGGGTGCTATATATATATATATATATATATATATATATATATATATATATATATATATTGATATGTTGTGGGATTTATTAGCTCGGTGGCGGGCGTAGATGACCCCTTGGGGGGGTTTGTTACACAGGGAGATAGCCGAGAAATGGTTGCAAACAAAACAGTTTGGTTTTATTCTTGCAATTTTCTTCACACAAGTGCAAGCTTCAAAACATCAAAATAAAAATAAAACACAAAATAAATCCTTGCCACTGTGGGCCGCTACCTTCTCACACACAGGAACCTACCTAGGTAAGTCTGTCTCCAACCTACTGTTGGGCAGACTTTGCTGATCCTACAGCAGACACTCAATAGTCCATGTTTTTCTCTTCACACAACAAATGTCCATTGAACATGTCCCTTTACTCTTCACATAGAACACATTCCTTTGTTTGTCTCTTCACATAGCAACCATTCCTTTGCTTGTCTCTTCACATAGCAAACAGTTCATTTATTTCTTTTCACATAGAAATAGTCCAGACCTCACCTTGAGTAGTCTTCACACTTTTTACCCTCCTCAGCGCACATCGCTCCAGGAGGTCTTCACACTTTTTACCCTCCTCAGTGCACATCGCTCCAGGAGGTCTTCACACTTTTTACCCTCCTCAGCGCACATCGCTCCAGGAGGTCTTCTCCCATGCTCACACAGCGTCGGGAGGCACACATCTGACTGTCCTCCTCTCCCCAGCTTCACACAGCGTCAGGAGGCAGCAATCCTTCTCCCAGGCTTCACACAGCGTCGGGAGGCACACATCTGACTGTCCTCCTCTCCCCAGCTCACACAGCGTCAGGAGGCAGCAATCAATAGACTTCCTTTGGACAAATTATAGAGGCCTTAACTTCCTCATTCTGAACAGCTGAAGTCTGTTCAACGTCCTTAGACAGTTCTGGCTACCTTTGCAGCCGACACCCTATAGTAATTGGTGAATTTTCTAAACCAGGTGGAAATGTATCTCCTGTCTGTGACTACATCCACAGATTTACCTGACTTCCTGTCACAATATATATATATATATATATATATATATATATATATATACTTTAAAACATTTTTTCTTAACATAAAGCGTGACTCTCCAGCTTACTCTCCAGGTCCAAAAAATGACATCAGATGATATAGATGACATTTGCATTTACAGCACCAGCATCAAATGTTTGCGTAAGTAAATGCAATCCAAAGTCATTTGGATTCTTAGAAATCCTGCAAAGAAAGCTCCCCTAAAGCAAAATGCATACAGTCACTTTGAGCTCTTCCCTTCTGCTACAATACATAAAAGTCTCACTAATGTGCTTTAGGGGGTTTAGGGAGAAAAAGGCCTGGGAATCAAATGGTTACAGAAGAAGAAATATATATATACCTTGAAACCACAAAATGCTACTGTTTTATTGTTCTCAAGGTGCTGTAAATATTCCATACTTTGTGTGTGGAAAACATGTACCCTCACAACATACTCTGGCTTCTCCGACTGGTTTGAATGTCACTGCAAGTCATATGATATAATGGGAGAAAACACTGCATCCACTGGGAAAAACAGGTATTGAACCCAATTCTCCAGGATATTAAATACAACCCTTGATTAATCAGTGTGGCCAAGACATCTGCTTTTGTTCTATTTTCTTTTCCTTTAAATTGTCATAAATAAAAAAATGTTCAAATACAAATTGTGTTAATGTCTACCTGTGTCCATCCTTTGAATTATACCTTTTACTCAATGCAAAGCCCACTTTTTTAGTGTGCCACTCATCCCCAATGCTGAAATGCTGCATTATCTAGAAAAAACAATATACCCCTACTACCTTTCAATTGTGTTTATATCTGTTACAAAACCATGTACAGCTCTCAGTACTTAACTCATTTGTTGCTCCTCCAGGAGTTTTCCTATTTCCTTTTTCCAATGAATGGAGGTATTTTTGGCTCTGCCAGGCCCGTGGGTATCCTGTATATCTGTGATATGCAGTGTTTCACTTTATTTTGTGGGTTGGATAATTTCTCAACTGAATTTATTTCCTACTCAGATCTAATTGGCTGTGGTAATGTTTTCACAAAGTACTTAAGCTGTAAATACCTCCATTCATTCAATACTGTCAATTCTTCTTTGTCTTTTAATTCCTAAGGGCTTACCTTTCCTCCTTTTTAAATACATCTTTTAGCTGTGCATTTTTAACTAATGTGCCCTGTTCCCAGGTAGAAAATAATTTGTGCCCTACAGTGATATTATCAGTGAGTTGTATTCCCATTTTGCTTGTCTGTGGATCGTGTCCCATACCTTCAAAACATTTCTAGTTAAATTGTGTGTGTTCTCATCCAGCTTTCTATATTTTTTGAGGATCCAAATACTCTTACTTAGTTGTGTTCTAGTGTGTTTTCAATCCTAACCCATCTTTTATCTGATTTTATTTTAGTCCATTCTATCATTCGTGCTAATATAACCACAGTGAAGTACCTTTTAACATCTGGTGCTGCTAGTCCCCCCCCTGTGCTTTATCCTTACTGAGTACCGCGTACTGTATTCTTGGCCTTTTATTTTGCCATTATAAACTTTAAAATCATAGTTTTTAATGGTCGAAAATATGTCTGTGGTATAGCTATTGGTAACATTTGGCATTTTATACAGGATTTTCAGTAATATTGCTATCTTTACCATAGTTATCCGACCGACCCATGAGAGTGGCCGTATTGATATTATTTTTATTTCTGATTTTATCTTGTCAAGTAACGGAATGGAATTTACCTGATATAGATTTCCCCCAAGTAAATGGGAAATCCCTCTGTAGGGCTAGTTCTTCTTTCTTGCCCAAACCTATATTTTGAAATTCTGACTTTACAGAATTGATCTTTAAATTTGAAAATTCTCCATATTCTTTTAACTCTTTCATTAAATTTGGGAGAATTCTTGGGTTGGATATGTAGAACAAAATGTCACCAGCACCTCAACTTTATGTTCCTCATCTCCGATCTTCACTCCTCTTATGTCCACGCTGTTCCTAATAGTTGCCAAAAATGGCTCCAGTGACAGCACAAACAGGAGGGGTGAGAGTGTACACCCCTGTCTTGTTCCGGTGAACATTTCAAAGAAGTATGAAAGACTCCCATTCACTTTCAATGATGCTGTAGAATGGCTGTAGAATGGCTATATAGTGCTTTTATCCAATGGGGCATCCTAGGACCTATACCCAACTCCTCTAATGTCTCCATCATAAAACCCCAGTCCACTCTATCAAATGCCTTTTCGGCATCAATTAAAAAAAATAGATTTGGGGACTTTCTACCTCTCGATTTATGATATATAAGTAACTTTTTTTCCCATTATCCTTACCTTCTCTTCCTGGGATGAACCCAATCTGATCTTCAAGGATTTATTCTAGTTTTGGGACTAGTTGGTCTTTGAACTTTTTATAGTGGCAAATTGTAAACTCATCGGGTCCGTGGCTCTTCCTTGACACTGTGTCTTTCAATGCTTCTCAGATCTCTTCCTGTGACATTGGTTCCTCTAAAGCTAGTTTTTCTACTACTACTTTGGGTAGCTTTGCTTCTTTTAAAGCTGTTGTATCCTCACAACATAAAAAATAAAAAAAAAACCCTGCAAGACAAAGGCATAATGAGCTGGTATGCATCGCATACTAGCTCATTTAGAAACACTTTCCTTAGAATGAAGCCCCGATGCGGTTGCCCGGACAACGCTGAGGGAGCTGTCATGTTCCCTCGGCGTCTCTTCGGGGTTCGGCGGCTCCATCGCTGTGAGTGCCTGGAGCCGCGATGAGATCACTCCCGCGCATGCCAAGGAGCCGGTAAAGAGCTCTGAAGGTCCACCGGACCTTCAGAGCACATGCGCCACTACTGTCAGCGGCTGCTGTCAGCGGCCGTGCAGGTTTAGGAGATATTCATTTGAGAGTATACGTTTGCTTTAAGTATTCTTGTATCTTTGTTTCCTTTTTAGTTTGATTTCCTGTGACCCCTTTTGCCTCACTGAATATAGAGTGCTGCAATAGCCGTGGAAGACTTTAGCAATTTCTGTTGTTGAATATACCATCTCCCATTTATTTTTTTTCATTTTCTCTATATAGTTTATCGATTTTTTGTTTTTTAGTATTCTTGCTAAGTATTTTCCTGGCTTATTTTCTCATTTTTATCTTTCTTTGGCCGCTCTATTAAATACCTGTCTTGTCACCTCTTCTATTAGATCTTTTAATTTATCTCTTTTTATTAGGAAGGCGTGATGTATCTCTGAGTCTATTTTGTTTTTATGTTTTTGTTCCAACTCGTGTATTTCTTTTATTAACCTGTTCATAATGCTTTTTATTTCCTTCTTTTCCCTTGATCCTATAGAAATCAGCAAGCCCCTAATATAGGCCTTATGTGCTTCCCATGTTGTGGCCTTTGACACCTCAGGGGTTTTGTTACAGCAAAAGTATTGTTCTAAATATTTTATTATTTTTTTCTACTTCTATGTTCTGTATCAAATCTTCATATAATCTATAGGTATTTGTTTTTCTAGGTTCCTGCAAGCTTTAGTTTCATTATTACTGGAGCATGGTCTGATAAAGATGCTTTTTCTATAGAAGTGTTTACCACTAAATCTAGCAATCTGTGCTCTATCATAATCTAGTCCAACCTTGAGTATGTCCCATGCACTGGGGAGTTGAAGTAGTAATCTCTCACTCCAGGATGTTGGATCCTCAACATATCTATTATTTGACAATAACATTTTTTTTCTTCCCTGTCTAAGCTGATACTCCCCATTCCCCCGTGCATGTGACCTACTGTCCACCCATGGATCCATGCAGAAATTCAGATCTCCTGTCAGGATTAGTTTACCTTTCTTAAAATCCATTAACTTTCCCAAAACTTCTTTCAAATAGCCTTTTGGGTTTCTATTAGGACAGTATATATTAGCCAAAGTACATTCCATTCTCTGCAGTTTTCCCTTCAGAAATTTGTAATGTCCTTCTGAATCCACCATCCTCTTCTTTTGCCATACCAATTACTTCTCCTTTTGCTATTTTAGTTAGGGAGTCCCCATAGTAGGGATGAGCTTCGAGTTTGAGAGGAATGTAAGTTCAACTCGAACATTGGCTGTTCGCTCGTTCGTCAAATGACGAATAAATGGGCTTCTTCGTGGGAAATTTGAGTTCCTGCATTATCACGGATTCTGACATCAATAAATAAACCTGCTGGCTGGGGCATTCGAACCCCAAAGTCATGTCATTGCAAGCCTGGTATTCTACCATCTACTCCACCGTTAAGCCTGCTTTAGCTGAACACACTCTCCCTAACTTTTATCTCATCCACTGTGTGTAGGGTGAGATAGGAGTTAGTTAGTTAGGCAGGGAAAGTGTGTTCAACCTAAGTTTGCTTGATGGTGGCGTAGCTGGTAGAACACCAGCCTTACTAATTGTGGGTCTGTGGGCTTGATTCCCTTGGTCAGTGGGTGATTTTTTAGTGGAATTCTTAATAAATAATAAATACATTGCTGGCAGGGAGAGAGATTTTATATATATATATATATATATATATATATATAACTTTGCGGTGTACACTGCACTATCTGATCTCAACAAATTGCAAATTGTAAAAAGCAAAAATATAATATATATATATATATATATATATATATATATAGGCACTTCAGTATATATCAGTTTATGTCAGTATTGCCAAAAAAAACGGCATGGGGTTCCCCCTAAAATCTATACCAGACCCTTATCTGAGCATACAGCCTGACTGGCAAGGATGGGAGTGGAGGCAAGCAAGTGCCCCCCTCCTGAACCATAGCAGGCCACATGCCCTTAACATGGGGGGGTGCTTTGGGGCAGGGGCAGGGGGGCAGGGACAGGGGGGCCCCCCATCCCAAAGCATCTTGCCCAAATGTTGATGGGGACAGGGGTCTCTTCCCGAGAACCGTGGGCTGTGGTTGTGGGGGTCTGTGGGGAGATGCTAATCAAAATCTGGAAGCCCCCTTTAACAAGGTGGCCCCCAGAGCATGTGGCCTGGTATGGTTCAGGAGAGGGGCGCTCACTTGCCCCTACCCCCATCCTGGGCAGCCAGGCTGTGTGCTCGGATAAGGGTCTGGTATGGATTTTAGGGGGAACCCCACAATGTTTTTTATATTTTTTTATTTTGGCGTGGAGTTTTTTTTTTTTTTTTTTTTTTTAATTTTTGCATTGATTCATGTCCCCCAGGGCAATACCAAGGTCCCCATACACGTTTTTGGGCCAATAACTTGCATTTAAGCCTTTAAAATTAGGACTTTTGATTTTTCATGTTCGTGTCCCATAGACTTTAATGGAGTTTGCATGTTCGCTAGAACATTTCCCCTGTTCGAGATTGTGACGAACGCCCATTTGCTGGAACGTTCGCCACGGGCTACTGGAGGAGTGTGGAGGCCAGCCTCCTGCCCACGGACTATATGGGCCCTGGCTTGTAGGGAAGTGTACCTCTGTTGGGGGTGTATGCTGGGGGACAATGGGAGTAGTGTTACTTTGGACTCAGGTCCATGTCACCCCAAGATACAGACTCAGACTGGGATCAATGTTACAGGCCTAAGCTGCAAAAGGACTTCGCACCATGAGAGACTAAACAGATGCTAATGACATAAGACTCAGTTTTGGTATACTGTGGGGAGGTGTATTGACATTTATAGTAAGGTGTGTTGAAAGCGAAGACGTGCTGTCTGAGAGCCTATGTCTCCTGCTTTCATCTGTTTAGAGGTTAAGTGTGTTCACACTTCTAGGAATGTGTATTTGGCTATGTTTTGGGTTTTTGGTTTGTTGAATTAATTATGGTAATGTTGCAGTCTCATTCACCTATTGTCTCTTTCCAGAAGGCCAAGGTATGTTAATTACGTTCTGTACACAATACATTTGCATGATGTAATCAAGCTCCTAAAACTGTATATATTGCAAGTGAACTGGTGAATAAAGGGTCATTTTGTTTTAACCTTAATCAAGCTGGAGGCTGATGTTTGGGGGGAATTGAGGGGCCAGGACTGCATCACTGGACATTCTGGGGACCTAAGACAGAAATACTTGGTCCAAGTATTGGGGATCTGTTACACTGGTGGCAAGCGGTGGGATTCTTCTCTAAATAGATCCCAATCCAGGAATGCAGTGAGGAGCCCAGCAGCATCTCGGTCTAAGGAGGAACTCAGGAGATGGAGCGAGCTAGCCCCCGGGCAGTGTCCCCATATGAGGTGGAGTTCCAGCAGAGGCTACAAGACATACTGGCAAAGGAACAGGGCCATATTTCAGCCAAGGACAAGGGGAACTGGAGAAAATATGTAATGCAAGAACTCTGGCAGGAGTCCATGGAGGTAGCACAGCTTCGGCAGAAAGAGAAGCTTTCAAGTACAGCGCAACGCTGGCAGGAACAAGTGAGCCAACGGATGTTTATCCTGGGAGAACAACCCTTGACGCAGTGGGAAAGGCAGCTTGAGTGCCTGGTCGAGAGAGAAATTATGCTGGACGACTCGTACCGGGCACTATGGTGGTACGCAGTCCAACGAGACCCTTGGTTGGCAGAAGGCATTCAACCAGAGGGGGGGGGGGGCTATGATGGCCCAGGCCTGTTGTGGAAGGCCATGGAGGAGGATGATGATTTTGGCAGTCCTGAGATATCGCGGTTCTGGGCTATTTATTATTACCGGAGAAGGATGCTACCAGCCCAGTTGTTGTTAGAGCTGAGACTAGACCTCATATCTACCTTGTTATGATCGAGTGGGGGTTAGAACAGGACTACCAACACCTCCTAGACTTGGTCCAGCAGCAGCCCACAGCCCTTGGGGTGGAGATGGTCGTGCCCACTGCCCAGGACCAGCCAGCGATACTGGGAGAGGTGATTGTAGGTCCCTCGTCCCAGCAGCAGCCAACAGCACTGGGGGTGGAGTTGGTCGTGCCCACTACCCAGAACCAGCCAGCGGTACAGGGAGAGGCGATTGTAGGTCCCTCGTCCCAGCAGCAGCCAACAGCACTGGGGGTGGAGATGGTCGTGCCCACTACCCAGGAACAGCCAGCATTCCTGGGAGAGGCGATTGTTGGTCCCTCGTCCCAGCAGCAGCCAACAGCACTGGGGGTGGAGATAGTCGTGCCCAATACCCAGCACCAGCCAGCGTTACCAGAAGAGGCGATTGTAGGTCCCTCGTCCCAGCAGCAGCCAACAGCACTGGGGGTGGAGATGGTTTTGCCCACTACCCAACACCAGCCAGCGTTACCAGAAGAGACGATTGTAGGTCCCCCGTCCCAGCAGCAGCCAACAGCACTGGGGGTGGAGATGGTCATGCCCACTACCCAGGACTACCCAGCGGAAGAGCTAGCAGCTGGGCAGAACCCCACGGGTATCTTCCCACCAGTCCATGCAGCTTTTGGCATGGAAGGGGTGGATGGGGCCGTGGCCTCCACCCCTGGATTACAGAGATGCTGGGCAATCGGCTTTTGCCCCTCCAGCAACAATGGAATGCCTCTGGAGTGGATTATAGCTGGTGCCCTGCCCAGGAAGACCCCAGATATTATAATTGGGACATAGGGCAGGAGGCCCTCTGGAGCATGGCACAGCCTGGCAAAAGACACCAGACTAACACAGACCCAAACCAGTTGGAGATCTGGGGTCTGGTTCGTCTCCCCAGGAGGAGGGAGATATGTGATGAACGCCCATTTGCTGGAACATTTGCCACGGGCTACTGGAGGAGTGTGGAGGCCAGCCTCCTGCCCACGGACTATATGGGCCCTGGCTTGTAGGGGAGTGTACCTCTGTTGGGGGTGTATGCTGGGGGACAATGGGAGTAGTGTTGCTTTGGACTCAGGTCCATGTCACCCCAAGATACAGACTCAGACTGGGATCAATGTTACAGGCCTAAGCTGCAAAAGGACTTCACACCATGAGAGACTAAACAGATGCTAATGACATAAGACTCAGTTTTGGTATACTGTGGGGAGGTGTATTGACATTTATAGTAAGGTGTTTTGAAAGCGAAGACGTGCTGTCTGAGAGCCTATGTCATCTGTTTAGAGGTTAAGTGTGTTCACACTTCTAGGAATGTGTATTTGGCTATGTTTTGGGTTTTTGGTTTGTTGAATTAATTATGGTAATGTTGCAGTCTCATTCACCTATTGTCTCTTTCCAGAAGGCCAAGGTATGTTAATTACGTTCTGTACACAATACATTTGCATGATGTAATCAGGTCCCTGATGCCATACAAGGGGATTCAGTCCAGAGAGATGAGGGGGAGACAAGATCAGAGGAGGACTCTGTATTTAGCATAGTATGTTCTTTCCCTTTACCTCCTCCCCTCCCCCCTCCTCTCTCCCCTCCCCCCTCCAACATCCTTCCCCCCTCCCCTCACCAATATCCCTGATCATCCCATCCTCTCCTCCACCCCACTCCCCCCAACTCCCTTCTTCCTTCTCTAATACTATTCATTTTGTGTATTAGAGCTACTCCTGGTCTCTAAATAGACCATTTTCCTCTCGATTCAGATCTTCTCTGTCCATCTACTCTTCCAATTTGAGATGGTGCTCTGTCTGGTGCACCTACTGAGCCTCCTTCTCTTCCATTACAAGCTGGAGGCCGAAGCTCACTAGGTGCCCAGGTTTCCTATCTTTCTTACTTATTTTTACCCTTTTCTTCCCCACTCCCCTCATCTAAACTTTGCATTCACCCATCTACCCAATGTCCACTCTTGATGCCCCTATCCTATCTCTTTAGTGTCATAGTTTTTTTTGGGGGATTAATTGCCATTTATCTTCTTCTAGTTGAAGTTTTCTTCTCCTTATCGTTGACTATCAAGGGACTTCCAGGACAGGTAACTCCAGTTTTTTTTGTTTTCAGAATTCTCTGTCTTGGCGAGCGACTTTCAGCGTGCCAGACATGCGGGAAAGCCACAATTGTACTGTATTTCTTATTTATGCATCGGTTCCAAGAGGGGTTTAGACTGCCTCTTTCTCGTTAATGATTTGTGAGGTAAGTAGGTAAAAATTTTAAGGTTTGCGCCCTCATATTTTAATGGTGGCACTCCCCTAAGACTTAATTTGGGATAAAAAGCTCACAAATAATCGCACACTGTTGTCACACTGATGCGATTTTTTAGCAAAGTCACTGGATCACCAATTAACTTTTATTAGAATCACTACTTATAAATTAGCACTTCATTTGTGCACATTGCTCATTTGTTAATCGATTGTAGGCACTTCACAGCACTTCCTGCTGCCTACAATTGTTATTTTTTGCACTATTTAGCACTATTTGCACTTTCATCACTATTATTTATAGTGCTTACTTGCACATGGACTTTTGTTTCATTTGTTAATTTATGGTTAGCACATCACAGCACTATCTGCTGTTTACAGCTGCTATTTATTTCTTTGCATCTTCAGCACAACCAGCACTTTCATCATTTTAATCTATTGATTGATTACTGATCACGTTATTGATTTATCTATTCATCAGCACTTCAGCACTTATTTTGCTATTTGCACAATTTGCATTGTCATGTACGTTTATTTATTTCATAGATGAATTGATATATGAATATTTTATATCCACATTGCTATTATTCTTACTTTTATGATCATTATCTCTGGATATTTCCTGATTCCTCATATTTTTATTGACCCTGCACACAACATTGGTCTTCTCTCCACTTCATCTCTCTTTTTTTTGTAATTCTGTGGTCCACCATTCTCAGAATTTGAGCGCTGATTTTTTTCCCTCCTCTTTTATTTCTTTGAATATGTTGTGACACTACTTAAATCAGCTGCTGATTTTGGTGTTCCACCATTATTTCATCATTTCACCTTTGTATTCCTTACATTTACCTCAGTGGTAGCGCATTGGTTCCCCCCTTTTTTTGTTTGATTCTAATTTTGCAAACATTTCCGCCATTTCTGATTTTGTAGGCAGTTGGACTTTTAGGCTTTGTTATTCTATGTCTCCAGTTACAGTGTCACTGTCTAGTCTCGACTGACTTAGCATAATTGTGCCCACCGAAGCCTATTTTGTCCGCTTTTATTATTTCCTGCTGCCTGTTTCCCATGGGTTTCCGTTTGTTTTCCCACTGTCAGCTTGTCATTACTCCCCTCTTGGGTCATGTATTTTATTATTGCCCCTGGGCTTACACCTATTTTTGTGGTTTTTGCCATTCTGCTTCCTTTTTCTGGTTTCCCCTTCATTATTCTTACTTGCGCATTTAAGATGAATATCCCTTTGATCGTCCTTGTCCCTTTGGTGTAATTTAATTTTACTCCTCTTCTTCAGAAATGCCTTTCCCTTTCTTCCACTTTGTTTGCCTCAAACAACTTGCACTTAACCCCTATAAAACGTTGTAGCCCTGACATCGCCTCCCATGCGGATACCGGGAGTAGTTATCTTACTTTGTGAGACTTCCCTCACCATTAGGGATGATCGAACTTTTGAAAAGTTCGGTTCGACCAGAACACCCGAACTTCCCGAAAGTTCGGCCCGGATTTCAGGACCCCTTTGACATCAATTGGACCCGAACTTTGGTATTCAAAAAACACAATTTTGAAGCCCTAAAACCCAACAAATGCCCCTAAAAGTGCCTAGGGTTCTGGGTCATGCCCCAGGGACTATTAATGACACAAAAAAAAGTTCTTAAAATTGTCATTATTGATAGAGAGCCAATTATTGAAAAAATTATTGAAAAAAAAAGAGATTTCTTTGGATTTAGTGTCTGGGGGGTCTAAAAAGTGTACCTGTGAAGTTTCAGCTCCGTGGCATGTCCAGAACCAGAAAAAAAAAGATTGTTTGTATTAGAATTGCAGTAGAGCAGGATAGTGGCTCCGCTATTTTCACAACCAGCAGTTTTTGCTGCAGGCATTTATTGGGGTTTTTTGTGGACGTCTTTGGAGGCAGGCATGACATCTGAACTTCTGTGTTGGGGTATATACACACACACACACATGTATGTATATATACACATACACATATATAGGTGTGAAAGTAGCAGAACCCTATGCCTGCGCTAATGAAATTATTTGCAGGCATAGGACTTTTCTCCTATCACACCTATATGTGTGTATGTGTATAAATACATATAAGTGTGTGTGTGTGTATATACCCCTATACAGAAGTTCAGATGTTATGCCTGCCTCCAAAGACGCCCAAAAAATGCCCAAAAAATAACGCCTGCAACAGCACACCTGGGCGTTTTTGTTGCAGGCGTTTTTTTGGGGTTTCAGAGTCAGTTAACCCTACACTACGGTCCCCCTGACACTTAACACTTTCCCTACAGAAACTAGATTATTAAATCTAACTATAGTGGAAAATAGCCTAAATAACTACACTAGATATCCCTTTCCTCACACTAATAATAGCTAAATGGCACTTTTGAAGCAGGAGTAACAGAACTGCTTCCACTCTCTTCCACAGCCCCTGTATTACAGTGCTAGAGATTTGGCGGGGCTATCTTATATACTGGGGGGCGTATTCACTACTGATTGGCCTCTGGACCCCCTAGTCACTGCAATCACATTCCTAGCATCCTCCTGCCCCCTCAATTGGATTTTACTGATGGTTCTGGTCCAATCACAGCTGGTCACATAGAAAATAGGAAGAGCCGTCGATCGACTTTCCTTGGTTCGTGCCTGACAGGCACGAGTAGAGGAGAGCCAATCTGCGGCTCTCCTGACAAGGGGGGGGGGTCTGTGCTGGTAATCAGAGCATTGATTACCAGTGCAGAGCCTTGGGGGTGCCACTAGAGCCACCAGGGATTGCCCACCCATGACCACCAGGGATGCCTACCCATGGCCACAAGGGATGACAATCAGAGCTCAGGGATCCCCATCATAGCTGCCCATGATTTCCATCTATCAGTGCTGCCCACCAGTGCCCATTATTGCAATCTATCACTGCCGCCCACCAGTGCCCATTATTGCCCACCAGCGCCGCCTATCAGTGCCCATCAGTGCCGCCTATCAGTGCCCACCAAAACTGCATATCAGTGCTACCTATCAGTGGCATATTTAAGTGCCGATCAGTGCTGCATATCTGTGCCGCCTATCAGTGCCCATCAGTGCTGCATATTAGTGCCACCCCATCAGTGCCTCCTCATCAGTGCCTGTCAGTGCGGCCTCATCAGTGCAGGAAAAAACGTATCTATTTACAAAATTTTGTAACATAAACAAAACAACTTTTTTTTTTTTTTTTCAAACTTTTTGGTCATTTTTTATTTGTGTAGCAAAAAAGGAAAAAACTTGCAGTGATCAAATACCACCAAAGGAAAGCTGTATTTGTGGGGAAAAAAATGACATAAATTTGGTTTAGGTACAGTGTTGCATGACCGCACAATTGTAATTCAAAATGAAACAGCGCTAAAAGCTGAAAATTGGCCTGGGCAGGAAGGGGGTGAAAGTGCCCTTTATTGAAGTGGTTAATGTGAACCCCATTGAATCAAAAAAAAAACAAATCTTAAAATTTTTTTTCTGTGGAGAGAAGGCCTTTCCATTGTATAAAATGTTGACAGCAAAATGGGAAAAACACCAATTCTTCAAATTACATGTTTCAGCTTTATGCAGGATTACAGAGCAGTACAATTCTTTGGGACAACAAGAATGACACTGTATTCTGGCATCACATCATTTGAATTTATAATTTATGCATGTATAATATATTTTTTTAATTGTGCAATATACCTTGGTTTACATAAAACAGCAGCATCTCCATTTAATTGTAACTTGATAAAGGGTAGCTTTAGTTTTATTTTAATTTAATTTCTTTATTATTTTTTTATTTCAACGTATATTCAAAATTAAGCAGTTGAAGTCGTAAATAGAACAGATCTAAAATCTATCAGAAGAGTTACACTTCAAAATATAATAAGGCTAAATCCATTAATTTTATAGAATTGGCAAACATTGGAAACATGTTTCATAGCATTTGATTTTCTTTCAGTGCAGTACCACACTATATTATCTACAAAGCGTAATAAAGTATCAACACAGGGTACACAAAACACTTAAAAACATAACCTAACATTCCAGCTATCAGACAATTGTTCTAAAGAAATAAAAATTACAAATCCATATTTTAGAGACAATAGTCAGAAATAAAGCACAGTGGCTGGAGTGTATTTAAGCAGTTTGTTTGGGAAGTAATGATGTTTTTTTAAAAACCTAAAAATACAGTGCATTGTGCCAGAGAAAAAAGACAGAAATATTGAAAAGACACATTGCATATCATGTAACCCTTTTTAGTAGGCCATATTTGAAGAACATTTTTAATGAGGAAAAAACTTGCATTGGATGTTAGAGACGCAAAGCAGAAATATTAGCGAGACATGCTGCAAATCATGTAAGCCTTTGTAGTAGGCTGCATTTAAATAAGAGATGAGTCATGTTTTAGGCAAAATAAAAATGACAGTGTTTTTTATGTCAGAGACACGTAGCAGAAGTATTACAGATGCTTTTCTCCCGGTTCAAATCCAGTACATAGCCTTTTTAGTACACTGGATCTGGACAGGGAGAAAAGGGGGACATTTTTTCATCCAGAATAAAATGTACAGTAGATGTTGTCAAAGAAATTAGGTTGAAATACATATTACAACACATGGGGTACACTATGGAAACCTTTTTAGTAGGCCTCAATCAAACAGCAAAGGGCAAGGCATAGCCTATCTAGAAATAAAAATTTAAGTATATTGTTTCAGAGACACAATCTAAAAATTTTAGAGACATGCTGCACATCTTGTAAGCAATTTTGTAAGGCCATGCATACGATTTAAACAATTTAATGTACCTCATTGACTAAAGCCCATCCACCCAAAAAAGGGTAACATTTATTTCCTCACAGATTCATGAAAACATATGTTTGGGTAGCTCCACCTTTGCTCCTATCCCATAGGACCCCATTTCCATACATTTTGAGGGTAAATCCAGATGCCACATTCCTTTTTTGTCCTTCTCATAGGACCCTTGCTGTTTGGGAGTTTTCTCCTACCTTTTGGAAGCATCAGCGGCTGGGTTTGTTGCAGAAACAGCTGCTCGGATACATGGAGAGTCCTGAGACATCCAGAAGACCTCTAGCTTCAACAGGATGACCCGAGTGTGGATTTAGGCAAAGCTATTAGTGGGTCTCTGTGGTGACTGGATGCTCTAGTATCAGCAGGTGGCTGTTAAGTATGCCCAGTGTGGATACTTGAGTGATTACGGCATCCCCAGTTATCAGCAGAGTGATGGTATGGCACACATATGCAGGGGATTGATACATAGAGAGTGGGCCTCCAGGCTGAACCAGATACCACATTCTTTTTTTGTCCTCCTCATAGGACCCTTGGTGTTTGGAGTTTTTTCCTACCTTTTGGAAGCATCAGCGGCTAGGTTTGTTGTGCAAACAGCTGTGTGGACACATTGAGAGTCCTGAGACACCCAGGAGACCTCTAGCTTCAATAACTATTGGTGGGCCTCTGTGTTGGGTGGGTGCTCTGGTATCAACTGGTGGCTGTTAAGTATGCCCAGCATGGATACTCAAGTGATTACTGCATCTCCAGTTATCAGCAAAGTGATGTTATTGCACACATATGGAGGGGATTAATGCCTGGAGAGTGGGTCCTGCCATTGGAATGTGTTTGCATTGGCTAGGAGCCCTGCTATCAGAGGGTGGCCATTAAGTGTGCCCAGCATAGATAGAGCAGCTGTGTTCATGCCTCAGGGATCTGGGTCACCCAGCAGGTGCATTGATTGCTCTGAGGAAGAGGTCTAGTTTATGCAAGCATGTATGGCTTGAGGTCAGCACAAGGCACTTGACGAGAAACAATGCGAGCCAAGATAATATATCAAGATCAATATAAGGCCAATACATATGGAGAAGACTATGCTCTCTGAGTGATCAATGTACTGTACATGATGGCATTTTATCAATATTTTATGCAGTTTCCTATCTTTTTTCTTTTTTTCAGTCCTTGACAGAAAACTGTTTGTTTTTTTAACATTAATTGCTTTCTGTACAGCAAGGTTTGCTCATTAACCACCTGGTGGAATCTCAGTGCTCTGATGTGGGATTCTGCAATGTCAGTATTCCTTTAGAAATGGTTAACCCCTTTTAGATGTTTTTTTTTTCTCACCCAGCAAACAGGAACAACTATTACATTGTCTGTTTTCAACAGTTTAGAAAACTTTAGCAGCTGAAGTTTGAATTGGGAAAGTTATCTTAAAGCACATGCCTCTAGTAGTAATTGTACATGTTATACTATTTTTTCTTAACAATGTGGATTTCTCCCTTATACTTGTACAGTGTCCTTGCTTAACAGGGATTTGTTTCCTTTACTGTTACAGGTCCTTGTCCAGCTGGCAATCTAATTCCTCTATGCTGTGACTGCTCTAGGCAGGTTATAGCTGGAGGGGGGCAGTGTCTTCCTTACTGGTTCCTTTACCTGGATTGTCAGTTATTCTGCAGACCTTATAAAGCTGTACACCCTACCTTGCATTTCTTACTGACAATGTTTTAGCTAAGTGTAGTGCTTAATGTTAGCAAAAAGGATTGTCACTTCATCCTTGTAGTCAGCCATCACCAAGAAGGTAAGGGGTGTTTTGTCAGGTAAGTGTTTTCTTTCTGGTGTATGGGAAGCTGACTAATGGGCACCAATGCCACTACGTCTCTGCAGATCTGCCTGCATTATGCACACCATAAACTATGCCCTTGGTGCAGTGCCTTAGCAGGCAAAACCATGTCTGAATTTCCTGCTTTGTTCAGGCAGCCAGGGAGGAGGATGGCAATGACCAACAGGTTGCCACAAGTAGCATTGACACTGTAAAGGAGATTGTTAATGCTCTCCCTGTGCAGGGATTCTCTACTTTGACAATGTCAACCTTTTTCCTTCTAGGACCAGTCAACTGGCCAAGTAACCCTCTTCAAACAATTCCTTGGAGGAGGATGGCGATGAGGTTGATCTACTGTATATGAAGGTTTTTTTTTGTACCTTACTTTTGTAAGGCTGTTCGGATGCCTAAAATATAAGATACTGCAGAGGTACCTGCAATGTAAGGAATTTTTAACACTTTCAAAGTAGTGTGTTACATTTCTTCCCTATGATTTCTAAGCAAGACGCTCATTCTAAGAAGAGTGATGCATAAATTAACCTTTGAATAAGAGAGATTATTCCACTGCATTGGTTATCACTTACTCCTCCTTCCCAGGTTCTGCTCCTAAATGCTATCTCAGAAATCTGCAGAATGGAGCATATGACAGCTCTGGTCAGTTATGCTATGACCCGGTTCAATAAGATATGGAATATTTTGGATCAGTCTGAATATGGCTCTCTTGCCATGTCTTGATTGAGATTGTGTTTGAGTATTATTTTCTATGGCTGACCTTCTCTCTCTCCATGTATTCACTTCTTTGTATCCTGACCCCTGATGTAGGTCCTTTAGTATTTCAAACGCTACCTTTTCTGTAAAAGGTTTGATACCGACTTTTATTAACAACAATACAAAAAGTGGTCACTTCCCCACTTATAACTGTTCTAAACAGCAAGGAGCACTGGAAGGGCAAACGCATGTCAAGAAAGCCAAATGTGTGCAACTAAACCCCTGTTTTTAATGCTTTTTTGGCTTTTTTGACATGCATTTGCCCTTCCAGTGCTCCTTGCTGTTTAGACCAGTTATAGGTGGGGGAAGTGACCACTTTTGTATTGTTGTTATATTGGTTAGGCAACGCACTGACACCTTTGCTGCCATTGTGCGTTCCTGCGCCTTTAAGGAGGGGTGGGCTCCCTCCAGTCACCTGACCCTTTAAAGGTAGAGTTAGGGACTGAAGATATCAAGGTGCCTTGCCGAGGCCTGCAGCTTACACATGTATTTGCAAATGTGTGCAACTAAACAGTGTTTTTATCGCATACTGTTAGGTTAATTTGGTTGGTCACAGGCTGGTTGGTAAGTTGGGACTGGAAATTCCTTGGCTTTTTTGACTACTTTTATTAAACCCTTGGAGCCTAAGCCTTCTTCAGACATATGTTGCTTACAAGTTAAAATCAGTATTGTTTGCTAGAAAATTACTTAGAATCCCCAAACATTATATTTATTTTTTTAGCATAGACCCTAGAGAATAAAACAGCAATCATTGCAATATTTTATGCCGCAGGATATTTGCGCTGCAGTCTTTCAAATGCAATCTTTGGGAAAGAAATACACTTTCATGAATTAAAAAAAAAAAACAGTAAAGTTAGCCTAATTTTTTTTTTATAATTTTCGTGCTTTGAAAATTGTGCGGAATGGCGACAAAGTTCAGTACTTAAAAAATCTTCATAGGCAACGCTTTAAAAAAATTTGACCGTTACCTGTTTAGAGTTACAGAGTAGGTATTATGCTAGAATTATTACTCTCGCTCTAACGATCACGGCAATACCTCATGTGTGCTTTGAACACTGTTTACATATGTGGGCGTGACTTGCATATGTGTTCGCTTCCACACGCGATCATAGAGGGATGGGGCACTTACAATTTTTTTTTTCTTAATTATTTTTTTGTATTTTCTTTTTTTTTTTTTTTACACTATTCATTTAAAAACATATTTTTTGATTACTTTTATTTCTGTCCCAAGAAATGTAAACATCCCTTGTGACCGTAATAGGCAGTGACAGATGCTCTTTATGGAGGGATCTGGGGTCTAAAAGACCCCAAATCCCTCCTTTGAACATAAAAGCATTCACAACGCTAAGTTTGGCTGTTATGAATTGTGTCATTTTTTTTTTTTTTATCTGGCGCCTTTAGGGCTCCAGTACCCAGAAGGGATGCCATGACATCGCTTCCGGGTTTTTACATCGGAGACCCAATCAGAGCCGAATGCAGCTTTGTTCGGGTCTTCGGCTAGCCAGCGGACACGCCGGATGGTCACTCCAGTCTCCTGGTGGGACAGGAGACCCAGGCGAGCCGCAGAAGGCGGCCGGAGGGGGGATATCCCCTCCCGTTCCTTGTAATGACAGCCGAGCGGCTGCTTAGCCGCATCGGTTGTCATTACAAGAAAGCCGACCGTCAGCTCTAAACAACGGCAGCTGCAGGTATCCCCCGGTACAACCCCCTGACGCCAAGGCAGCATATTTGTGTTCTGTCGGTGCTAAGGGGTTAAGGCTATGTTCATACATTGTGTATATTATTATCTTGTTTTCAGATAATGAATGAGTCTCTCTGGAGTTGTGACTTGTCGTGATCATTGTGATTCCTTTTCCATTGTGACTTTATATTGCAAAATTTGTATTTTTTAAAACTTTTAATAAAAATACAATTATAAAAATGACCAGAAGAACAGAGCAGCAGAGTGTCCTAGTGGTCAGCCCTGGGTTCCTTGGTTCAAACCCCAATCAGGACATGTCTACCTGCACTGTAGAATGCCATATTAGGAAGGGGGTTTCCAGCATAAAGAGTCACCTATTTGGTTGATGTGGACTTCATGAGATTGGCCAGATGCATGGAGTTTCTATTGGGGTATTATGTATCTATTAGGGGTATATTTAATTATGGTGATTGGGTGTGTGATTGGTTGATGCAGCTTCTTCTATTGGTAACTTTATGTGTTAGTCTTTTCCGTAGGAGGCTTATCTGTCTGCAACCGGTGAACCGGCCTTAGCCCTTGCTCCTCTTCCAATTCAATGGAAGTTGGGATGGAAAATGTTCATTCTTCCCAAAAAAATAATTCTGACAAAGGGGGAGATCTTGTCTGCACTGCAAAAGCCCAAACTATCCTCTTCAAGGGCAATATTCATTTGATAGCAAAGAGCTTTGAGTGCATTTAGTCGGGTCTCCTGCCTCAGAGTAAATATTTGGTAAGTGAAAAAAGACTGCAGTTCAAGATTCACAACATTATTCAGCTTACTTTTCTGCTGGTTGAATTCCTGATCCACTCCTTCTCTAGACAGAAATTCCTTTAAAAATACAGAGGGAATTTTCAGAACCCTACAAGAGGTTGGCTGGCTAGTGTTTCAAAAAAGGTCATCTGAGGTCATCCTAGTTAACTTTTACACTCCAAATTCTTACCAACTTCGCTTCATTCACAAGACTCTCTGCAAAGTCTCAAAGGTCCGATATGGCCGTCTGATAATATGTGTGGTCTTCAACATTTTAGTGGACCCATCGATGGACTCCTCAAACCCTCCTAAGGGATTCCTGCCTACTTTAGGCCCATTGCTCCATGAAAAAGACCTGTTTGTTGTCTGGCGAAGAAATCACGGGATGGAGAGGGAGTACACCTACTTCTTGCCCAGACACACTACCTATAACCTCATTGATATTTTTCTAGTTGATAAGTTGTTGCTCCAGCAGGCATCCTCTTCCTCCATATCAGACAATACTTGGTTGGCTCATGCTGCAATCTCCATCTCTATGAAGGACTGGGACACCTGCTCTCCAATATGCATATGGCATTGTAACTCAAAAGTTATCTCTGAACCTCCCACCACCTAGATGCTCAATCAACATCTCAGGGAATACTTCAACAACAATGCTTGCCCCTCCAGTGACCCTTTTCTAGTATGGAATACCCATAAGGCTTATTTGACATCCTTCAAGAATTATTGAGTCCTGACCAAACAGGTTTCACTAAGGGAAGGCAGGCATCTGATGCCACCAGGAGAAATTTCAATCACCTACACCTAGTCAGATCGGGTCGCACGTCTTCGCTGCTTCTTTCCTTAGATGCTGAGAAGGCATTCAACAGGATCCACTGGGGTTACATGGGAAAAGTGTTGACAAAATTTAGATTCCAAGGTCTAATTCTTACAGCTATCCTAGCCTTATACTCTGTCCCTTGGCTCAGGTATATATCCCAGCCTCCTATCCAAACCCTTTGTCATCCCAAATGGTACCAGACAAGGGTGCCCCCTCTCTCCCTCCATATTAAACCTGCTAATTGAGCCACTGGCCGAAGCCAATCGTACACGCACCAAATTTCTAAGGCTTTCAGGTAGGACAATCCTCCCATTCAACAAGTCTCTTTGCAGATAATATTATATTACTGCTTACTCTCCCTGTTTCCTCCTTACCCCATGCTCACGAAATTCTCTCACGATTTAGTACATTTTATTACTATAAATTGAACTGTTCTAAATCGTTAGTTCTTGATCTTAACGTGCCTAAGACCCATAGATGACCCCTACAGGCCTCATTGCCATCTACTTTGATCTCTCAAGGGATCCGATAATTGGGTATCACCCTTACTCATGCACATCACAACTGGCTTCCCGGAACTTTGACAACCTTCGCAAAAAATGGACCCAGGAGTTAGCCCACCTATTTAATTCCAACTGTCCTGGTCTGGAAGTTTGGCGTCCTTTAAGATGCTCCTTCTCCCCCAGATGCTCTCTATTTCGCACACTAGCTGTCCCTTTCTCATCTAAGCAATTACTCATACTGGCTGTCCCTTTCTCCTCTAAGCAAATACGGAGCACCCTACTACAAAAACTTTATTTGGCAAGGAAAATGAGCAAGATGTTCTCCTTCCCTCTTGATTAAACACAGGAGTGCTGGAGATATGGGCCTGGTAGATGTGAGGGCCTGCTTGGACCAAATTAAACACCTCCGAAAAATATTATTGGCTGATTTATGGCAACCTATCCAATTAATAGGTCTTTCACCTCCACTTAGAGCCTCTCTCCTTGCCTGGAGAGCTCTTCATACCACTCCCTACCCGGAGTTCTTTGAATCTCTACACATTCCCATTGATGTTATTTATCACTTAACTCCAAATATATCATTACAACACTGGATAGCCAATGGTCTCCAGCAACTTAAAGATATAACTGTGAATAGCAATCTCTAAGACTGGGAAGTGCTGCAGAAGAAATTTAGGTTAGGACCCTCTGATTACTACATTTACCATAGAATTTTACACCTCACACAACACTCCCTAATCCCAGAAGTAAAGTTACCCAAAGCACTTTTGGAATTTTACCTTACTACCCTCTCCAAAAGTAAATTAATCTCTCTTATTTACAATACTTTACAAGAGAAATTGACTCTTCATAAATCTAAACCATTGCAAAAATGGGAAGCGGAATTAAGACTCCTTCTTCTCCCCCGCACAGTGGAGTACTGCGCTGAGAACAATGTATAAAGTGACACACTGTGTCCAATACTGGGAGCTAACAAAAAATATCTTTATGTTGGTCTTTTATACCATTACGACTGTCCCAGATCTCTTCTGCGCATTCCCCTCTCTGTTGGCGAGAATGCGGGCAAACCCCATATCTCCTTTATGTTTTCTGGTCATGTAAATCTATCCTGAGTTTCTGGAACAAAAAAAATCGTATAAGATCTGAAATTTAAATTGAAATAATTCCTTCCTCCCCGCACTTGGCAATCCTGAATGTAGGCTTTGAAAATGTGCCCCACTCTTTGCACATGGTAGTAATGGACCTACTTATAGCTGCCAGACTCAAGATTGCCAGGAACTGGAAAGCTAATGAAACCCCCAACCCATCTGAAGTAGTGGCCCTTACTAAGCTTCATTATTCTTATGAACGCACCTTGGCTTGGAAGGGGCAACTAACCAGCTTTGATTCTCTCTGGGAACCTTGGTCAACTTGGATCACTGCAAAGCATATTGTATCATAATTGCTATGAAACAGTTTGTATTTTTCTTTCTCCTTTGAGTATAAACTTGGTAGAAGCTGTTATAGATCACTGTGCTACCTCATGCGCTCCTTTTTGTTCTATTGTGTATCGGCTGAGGGGGTTTATTTGTATCTTGTTTAAAATTCAATAAAGAACTATTGATAAAAAAATATATATACTGTATGTATATCAATATTTGAGTGCATTATTTAGCCAAAAACATGTCAGCAACATATTTAACAGATTTCACTGATAAACTTAATTTTTTTCAGATAGACATGGATTGGAGGTGGGGATGGCATGCCAGAATAGGATGACACAGCCACCAGAACCCAAACCAGCAGCAAACTTGAACATCTTCCCTATTTATTTGCAGAGACAATAAACGCAGCAAGGATTTAATCTTTAAGCTTTGAAATGGAGATTGTCACTCAGACCATATTCTCTATGGCCCTCCACAAGATCACATGTATTAAGTTACAATCAATGAAACCTAGTACATGCAATCCTAAAAGTGTTTCCTCAAAACTACTTTAAAGGCAGGCAGCATGTAAAAAGAACATAGAATTCCTTCATCTTTGGCTAGTGCTTAATTTTATGAATAAATATGTAGTGAACAGGTTTATATTGGAAAATAAATATTCCCCTCTTGACAGAAACACAAATATTCAGAGTGACAAAAGAATACACTAATAGCAAGGTGCTCATCCTACAGTTTGTAAAACACTCAAGACAGTTCTCCAATCCTTTTCTCGAAACATTTTCCCAAACTTCAGAAAAACTGCCGAGCAGGGATCTAAATAACCAATATCATAATACTGGCTCCATTATAACAATTTCAGACACCTTAGATATGAATGTAAAGGAGCCCTGACAATGTTTGTCAAAGGCAATAGAAGTAACATATCACATTAAACAACAATTGAGATTTCTTCTCTCACACCACTTAAACTAAGAAAAATATTACTTCTCTCTCGAACCTCTATAGTCAGATTCTCTTTTAAGAGTCCAGCAATAAATAAACTAGCAAAATAATACCACTATGTACTTTGTTTTAAACCTTTTTTTTTAAAGACTATAAAACTTTGTATCGTTAATCTTGCAAATAGCCAAGGGAAATACACCAAAACCTGAACTAGATTTACCTCACAAAAGCAATAAATTTATGCTTTTCCACATTAATATATTATATGTAATATTTAACTTTTTTTTTTTTTTATTATCCAATTAAACATGAGCTACTGTAGTTAGAACAAAGAGAAAACTATATAAATACAAAAATCATAATTTATAGGTTTTTAAATGTCCTTTTTTTAAACTCAAAATATTGTCAACAGTTCTTCAACATTTTTTGAATAAAGAACATATTGAAAATAATCCTATTGTCTCTGTAGCTCTCAAAACATTTAGATTAAAATAATATTTACTAACAACAATGCCCAAAGTTATCAAAAATAAAAGTACACCAGAGCCCCCTGCTGCTCTTGGCCCCTTTTGATCTGAAATTTCACATCTACTAGGTTACTTTATTAAAAATATCCCGATCTTATCAAAATGACATTCTTAGGAAAACCAAGAGTCAGTTTCTCTGTTTGCTCAGTGTAACAATAAACAACAAAACTTTCCTGACCCTGGAAAGGGGAGCTTCAGCTCTGGAAGGCTTTAACCCGTTCCTGACCAGGCCATTTTTTGCGATACGGCACTGTGTTGCTTTAAATGACAATCGTGTGGTCATGCGACACTGTACCCAAATAAAATTTATGTCATTTTTTTCCCACAAATAGAGCTTTCTTTTGGTGGTATTTGATCACCTCTGTGGTTTTTATTTTTTGCGCTATAAACAAAAAAAATTGACAATTAAAAAAAAAAAATATATATATTTTTTACTTTCTGCTATATAAAACATACCCGATAAAAAAAATGTAAAAAATCTAATTTCTTTATAAATTTAAGCTAATATGTATTCTGCTACAAATTTTTGGTAACAAAAAATACCAATACGTTTTTGCACTGGTTTGTGCAAAAGTTACAGCGTCTACAACTATGGGATAGATTTATGGACTTTTTCTTTTTTTCCCCTTTCTTTTCTTTTAACCTTGTTTTTATTAAAAGGTTTCCAAATCAAAAAATAGAAATTGCATACATTCAAGCAAGAAATTAGGATATTGTCTATTTTCTTCATAAGAAAATGTAATACATATGCGTAATACTTAACATGTACAGTACCAACAATATACAGAGAGTGAAAAAAAAAAACCTATAATAACAGTGGTTAACCACTTGCCGACTGCGCACAGTATATTTACTGCGGCAGTCGGCCCCGGCCAGGCAGAGTGACGTAGGTCTACGTCGCTCACCTGTCACTCCTTCTAGAGCCAATAGCGGGCGGGCGCGCGCCCGCTGAGGCGCGCGCCCGCTGAGGCTCGTTCACGGAGGAGTGCGGGAGTGTGACTAGTGGACCCGATGTCCGCCGGTCACACTACGATCGCCGGTACAGCGGGAGAAAGACAGAGCGGCTTATGTAAACAAGCCGCCTGTCAGTTCTCCCTGTGTAAGAGTGAAGATCAGACAGTTCTACTATGTAGAACTGTTGACCTTTGTTTTTACACTAGTAGACCTGTCCCACTACAGTTAGAAGCACGCCCCTAGGACACACTTAACCCCTCCCTGTCCAATACTGTTAACCCCTTCCCTGCCAGTGTCATTTTTGCAGTAACAGTGCATATATATAGCACTGATTACTGCAGTAATGTCACTGGTACCCCCAAAAGTGTCAAAAATGTCAGTAAAGGGTCCGATCTGTCCGCCGCAATGTCGCAGTACCGCAAAAAAAAATCGCAGATCGCCGCCATTACTCGTTAAAAAAAAAAACACCAAAAATGACAAAAATCTTTCCCTTTGTTAGTAAACGCGATAACTTTTGCGCAAACCAATCAAAATACGCTTTTTGCGATTTTTTTACCAAACATAGGTAGCGTAAAACAAATTGGCCGAAAATGTTAAAAAATTTTGATTTTTACATTTTTTTGGGGGGGAATTTCATATAAAAAAAAGTGAAAAATATTGTTGTTTTTGCAAAAATTACGCTCTTTTTTTGTTTATAGCGCGTGATCAAAAAATCGCACAGGTGATCAAATACCACCAAAAGAAAGCTCTGTTTGTGGGAAAAAAAGGACGTGAAATTTGTTTAGGTACAGCGTCGCACGACCGTGCAATTGTCCGTTAAAGTCATGCAGTAAAAAATCGCAAAAAAACCCCTGGTCTTTTAGCAGGAAAATCCTCCGGTGGTAAAGTGGTTAAAGGTAGAACCATAGCAAACTGATATCGCTGGCCATTTCACCAGTATAGCAGGACACCCCAAATTGGAATAAACTGTGTCTGGATGGGGGCATGTTCAACAATTACTATTTACCATGGTTCTTTCCTCCACTAAAAGTTTGTGATGGTTTCGAAGATTTTCTCCTTTAATATTTTAAGAAGGTTGCGATGGTTGAAATATTCCCCTCATTTGCATACAAAACATACGACTGGATTCAAACCATATAACAGGGTTGACAAACATTAACCAGGGAACCTATTTTTTTCCTTGAACAATGAGTAAGCAAGAAGATGTGACAACGAATACTTTGTAAATTATAATGTGTAAAAAATGTATTCATTCAGACTACATTTCGTAATATACTGTACAAACAACTATTTTTACTAACATCTTGGATAATGTTAGACCTTATCTAGTAATATTGTCTTTCCAGATAGAGTAAATTTTGGTTTAAATAACTGAAAGTCAGTCCAGGGAATTGTAACTACGTTCTGTTTCTAAATAGTAGTAATAGGTGATGCTCAGAAGTAGGGTAAGGTGTGTGGTTCCCACAATCAATGGTCTAGGCCCTGAGTGTACGATAGTACAAAGTTGTTATAATGAAAATAAACTGGGTTGATTGTTTTAAGCAAATCATCAGGGAAAGGAGTGTAGAGAAGTAAGGGGTTAGTGGAGTCCAGATAGTGTCTCCACCAAGCCCAAGTTCGGGAAAATTTAGCAGGGTTATCTCTGGCTATGCTTATTCTTCCATTTCAGCTGTTAACTTTACATAACGGATCCAGTCTGAAAGAGTAGGAGTAGACTGTGAGCCCTATTTCAGCAGGATACAGCATTTAGCTGCATTAATCAGTTATAGGGCCAGGGAATTGTGGTATGTAGAGTGCGGGAGTGAGGAGTGGTGGAGCAGGTAATGTGCGGGTGTGTAATCTAGGTTATACAGTATGTAGTGATTTTTCTTATGGTTTTGTGTATTTCTTTCCAGAAAGGTTGTAAACTTGAGCAAGATCACCAGATATGTATTAGGGAGCCTTGTTCAGATCCACATCTCCAGCATAAAGAGAACGTTGTTGTTGAGATTCTGTTTAATTGAATGGGAGCTCTATACCATCCGAAGAGTTTATATCCCATTTCTTGGATTGTCGCATTGATTGAGCCTTATGTATGTACGTCCAAAACAGGAAGTGAATGTCCCGCATGGATAATTGAAGATCCTCGTATTTAAAGGAGAACATTTCTCTGGAAAAAATGTTCTGCTATGACTTGCTCGTGTGGCCATACGTCTTGCAGAAGATGGGGGAAAAGCCCAGTGGGAATTACAGGTTATGTCTTAGAGGGGTGAATGGACCAGGGTAAGAAGTGAGTTTTATACTTCTGTTAATTGTATGGAAGCACCTGAGGAAGGGCCCTACAGTAGGGCGTTCTTTGTAATATTTAGTTGTGTGTTTGAATAGTAGCCAGGGAAGCTGTTGTATAGGAGTTTGTTGTCCTGCATTTTCTATCTCAAAGGACTTTGTGTGTTTTTGGAGATTCCAATTTATTATTCTGGTTAAGTGGCATGCTGCCTAATATTTTTGTATGTCTGGAGGACCTATTCCCCCTTTGATATCGGTAACTTAAGTATGTTGTATCTAATTCTGGGTCTTTTGTGACCCCATAAAAAGAGCATGCATGCTCGTCTATAGGAGTGGAAAAAGGCCTTGGGAAGTATTATGGGGATAGCCTGTAGAACATAAAGAAATTGTGATAAGACGTTCATTTTAAATATGGCGGCTCTACTGAACCATGAAAAAAGACCTTTGTGCCACTGATTTAAGTCTTGTTTAATATTCCCGAGCAGGGGTTAGTAGTTGAGGGAGTATAATTCAGACAAACGATTTAATAGCTGTATACCAAGGTATGTAATCAAATGTGGTTTTCAGGTAAATGGATAATTGTCTTTGCATTTTGATACCTCTTTGTGGGGTAAAGTTATGTTTTATGGCATATGTGTATGTGTTTGCAGGTTTTTGATAATATTTTATAGTGTTCAAAATCTGTTAGAAGATTGGGAATGGTGGTATGTGGTTTGGAGAGAAAAAGTAGGATATCATCTGCAAATGCGGCTATTTTGTGAGTCCGACCCACGACCCCTACTCCTGTAATGTGTCTGTTTTCTCTAATACATCACAAAAGGGGTTCTAGAGAAATTACGAATACTAGGGGCGATAAGGGACACCTCTGTCTTGTTCCATTGGAGATGGAGAAGGCATCCTACAGGGGACCATTGACCCGAACTTTGGCGGAGGGAGTAGTATATAGTGCAAAGATGTTTTTAAGCATTCTTTCTCCTAGTCCTATTTGTTTCAATACTGCTTTCATGTATTCCCAGGCCACCCTATCGAACGCCTTCTCTGCATCCAATGACAGGAAGAATCTCTCTTGTTTAGTCTTGGTCATCCAGTGGTGGATGTTTATAGCTTTCAGAGTATTATCTCTGGCTTCTCTACCCGGTATAAAGCCTACTTGATTTGTGTCGATTAGTAAATTCATGTGAGATGCTAAATGATTTGCTAAAATATTTGTCTATATTTTCAGGTCCACGTTTAGTAAGGAAATGGGCCTATAGTTTGTGACAAGTGTGGTGTCTTTGCCTTTTTTGGGTATTATAGAGATGTGTGTTTCTAATAGGTCTTGTAGGCCGTTTGGCTTAGAAGCTAGGGAGTTAAAGGCTTTCAGGAAAGGTTTGGTAAGAATGTCTATGAAGGTTTTTTAATAGGCAGCTAATAGGCCGTCTAGGCCAGGGCTCTTCCCTGATTTTAGCTGTTTTAAACTTTTTTATTTTTTTATTGTTTTTAATAGTAATGGCAGCAATTTTTAGTGGGACTGCAACATTGTGGCAGACAAATCCGACACTAAGTGACACTTTTTGGGGACCAGTGACACCAATACAGTGATCAGTGCTAAAAATAATGCACTGTCACTGCAAAAATGACACTGTCAGGGAAGGGGTTAACACCAGGGGTGATCAAGGGGTTAAGAGTGCTCCTAGGGTGTGCTTTATAACTGTGAGGGGAGCGGATGCACTGAACGAAAATAGATATATGTGTTTCAGCTTAGCTGAAACTCAAGATCTCTCTTTTACTTCCTGACAGAACAGCGGTCTGCCTTGTTTACATAAGCAGACCACCATTCTGCCTTTCCTCTGAATGATCGATGGGTCCTGGTGGCCATCACAGTCACCAGACCCGCTGATTGGCTTCCACTGTGTCCAATCACAGCAGGAGCGGCACTCCAGTGGCGCCCATGCCCCAGATCGGGTGCACAAAATCACATACATGTACATGATTTTGCGCAGTCAGGCTGCCCTGCCGCAGTTTATATATGTGGCAGGTGGTCCGGAAGTCGTTAAAGAATCATCATGTTAGATGAGGAGTTTATGTAAAATCTCCATTAACAGCTGTAAATAATATTATAATTATGGACATATTTCATTGTTGTATCAGTGTTGGTGTGTAATAGGTCTTCTCCTAAGTTTCTGTTATATATATAGTTGGGAAAGGGTTAAGTTGTCAGGGGGAATATTCTATTAATTACTACTGTATATTAGAAGGCTTTTTACCTTTTGGCCGGTTTCTGTCAGACGAGCATGCTTGAAAACCACTGGCCGAGAGTTCTGATCAGAGGGTTCTGGTGGGGGGGGGGGGGTCAAGCATCCCTCTGTCAGAACAGCTCAGCGGGGAGGATCATTGTACTAACTGATCATTAGTACAGTGGCTCCAACCAGAGCTGTCGGCTTTTTTTTTGTTCAACCCGCTTGGTTGAAAGGAAAAAATTATTACTGTATACCAGGCTTAAGATATGAATAGAGGGAATAGAGATGCCCACTAATCAGAGCCACTCCATGCAAACCAATGAAGGAGAGGCCTATAACAATGCACAACCTAGATGGAGTGGAGTGGGGGGAGGTGGAGTCTTTGGAACACTAGTTACCAGAATACGGTCCTCATGAGCAGTTCCATGGTAATGTGTTATATCTCTCTTAATAATGATTGTTTTTGTTAATATTAGACCTTCATACTATTTACCTATACATTTCTGTTGTTGTGTTGAAGCTTTCACTTATGGTCATGATGATAGTAAGGTGTACTACAGAGTGGCAAAATTGTTTTTGAATTGATAATAGGGTTGCTGGTATGAAGGAATCTAGTGTTGAAATGTAGACACACAATGGAAAGGTAGGGATTGCAGGCCAGAGTAGACTGAAACATCCACCAGTGTATTGTCCCTCACAGTGTTAAAGTGGGCTGATTTAACTTTCTCAACTTTTAACCAAATTTTAAAACATTTATATCCTGTATATGTTGTCATATCTGCATGGCAACTGCTGTTCTAAACAGAGGCTAAGATGGCACCATATTCACCTATAAAGGAAAGGAGGTTTTAGTTCTGCTTTAATATTTTACAATTCTTGTTTCTATGTATTATTACAAATTAATGGGAGAGATCATTTATATCACATATGAGAGATCAAAACCTATTATAACATACAGTGAAACCTTGGTTTGTTAGTATAATTGGTTCCAGCAGCTTGCTTGTAATCCAAAACACTCGTATATCAAAGCAAGTTTTCCCATAAGAAAGCATTGAAACTCAGATGATTCGTTCCACAAGCATTTAATGGTATAAATAAAGATATGCTGTATTATATATAAAGTACATAACTGTACAGTGTAAGTATGCCATATCCTCTGTTAAATAACATTATGCGTCCCTGTGTCTGTATTGTATATAACAGCCGATTTATAGTGTATTAGAACTTGTCTGGCTGCTGTGTGACTAATCAGCCCTGCTCTGCTGCTCTCCTCCCCTCCTCCTCAGATGATGTCAGGAGTGATCTGCCCCTCCCGCCGGGGAGAGCAGAGAGGACGGAGACCAGAGAGCGACAGAGGGATACAGAATCGTACACAGTAAGCACAGGGAAACACTCTGAAACAGTATATAGGCATCTTTATATACAGAGGAAGCACTGGGGGACACACAATGGTATGTGACAGAGGGCATTAACAGAGGGGATGGCATGCTTATAGTGTATAAAACTACTCGTATATCAAGACAGATTTTTTTAAAAAATGTTGCTCGTCTTTCAAAATGCTCGTAAACAAAGGTACTCGTAAACCAAGGTTCCACTGTATTTTTGTTTTACTTTGTATTGTGTCACTTTTGTTTGGTTCCAGTCTAGGTCAAGTTTTGTTTCTACTTGCCTCAAGTTGCTATACTTGTGTTCAGAGATAATAACAAGGTTGGTTTGTAGCAGATCTCTCTCAAATTCTTAAAAAAACAAATGATGAGACTCATGAATACCAGTTCACTGTATCTATGTATGATAAAATTGCAGTTCTGAAATAAATCTGGCTTGGTTAGTACCCTCATTACATTATGAAGCTATAGTGGGGAGGGATTTTCCACTGATGTTCTGTCTGGATCTGTCTGTTAATCTTTCAGACACATCCAGACTGAACCCCAATGTATATCTATGGGTAAACCAATGTAAATGTTTGTTTACATCCACATACAGTGAAGTCAGTTCATGTCTCAAAAAAAAAAAATGGAAAATCTATATTCAACCATTTCTTCTTAGCAAAAAAACATGACTGCAGTGATGATGCCCCTGTGAAAGAACAAAGCTAAACCTGATAAAAACAGCCCTGACCCTTTTGACCATTGTCAAAAGGGGAAACTGTTAGAGTGATCAATTAAGGCAATAGCCTATTCTATTTTTCAGTTATGGCTGGGGTCAGAACAGGAGGAGGTGGAGTTTGACTCTCAGGTTATGATGTACAAAATGTTAAGTCTGATGACTGTATGAAGGTGGACAAGATTTTTTGCTTGACCTAGAAATCAGAAAATAATAAATGAAATAAAAAATAAAATAAAAAAAAATGTAAAAGTAAAAGATGGGAAACCAGCTAATCCTAACACTACTGTCCTTTTGATACATGGTTCTTAAAAATCACTTGTTGGATAAAATTAGGGGCTATACAGAAATTGTTTATTAACTTTATTTGGCACTATAAAACTCACCATATAGCTTGTACAGTTTTACCCTCTTTGAAATCCAGAGGGGGACTGGGTCTAACCAATCTGGATAAATATTACCACACTACACATCAATGATCTATCATTTCATGGTCCACCCAATACCCAATTAACAGCTGGACTGAAATAATAATTTTGCAGGTAAACCCCACACACTGTTGCTCACGTCTCATATGGTCTAGGGCAGTGATGGCGGACCTTGGCACCCCAGATGTTTTGGAACTACTATTCCCATGATGCTGATGCACTCTGCAGTGTAGTTGAGCATCATGGGAAATGTAGTTTCAAAAAATCTGGGGTGCCAAGGTTCGCCATCACTGGTCTAGGGTATTTAAACATTCCAGAGTTTGTAAACAACCCTAATTGCTTAAGAGACGGTTCACACTGAGGCAATCTGACTTTGGGGGGTGACCTGTGAAGTCGCGTGCACCGCGACTTCAGCGCGACTTGCAGGGACTTCACATAATGGAAGTCTATGCAAGTCGCTCCCAGGTCGCCCCAAAGTAGTACAGGACCCTTTTTCTAAGTCGGAGCGACTTGTGTCGCTCCTATTAGAACGGGTCCTGTACTACTCAATGGACCGTGACCGACCGCGACTTGTCGGGCTGACAAGTCGCCTGACAAGTCGCGCTAGTCTGAATGGGTTTTTAATGTTTGTCTTCTCCTATTGTCTTAAATTCCATGTTCCATTGCAATGTACTCACAAATACATTGAATTCTGATGTATATACGAAATAAAAACTACAAAGCACTATATTGTATCAGAAATCGATAGCTGCCAGCTCAGCTTCTTATATAGTTATGAAGACTTTTTTTCAGACATTTGGCTATCAGCCATTTGCATTTATGTTTTCATCTGAGATTCTTGAGTTTTATTATGCTGAAAAATGTGTCTCAGCATATATGACCAGCGAACACTGGTCACAATACTAATTTGTAAAATATAATCCACAAAGACAATCAAGTGTAACACTGTAATAATTTAAAATTTACAGATCATTTTTCCCAGATTCTTTGAATGTTAGTTACCATGCCAGCAGTTATATACAAATTTAGACATAAGCAATTTACACGGATTGCCACTGACATCTTTTATATGTTTGTGCTCCAGGACATTGTTGTGCCCGAGGCATGTATAACAAAATAACAGTATAATTATTTCTATACACTCTTATCTAAAAACACTACCACAGAAAAACAGTGTGAATTAAAATAAGGGTTAAAATGATATTATGTTTTTCTGGTGATAAGTCCTGTGCTACAGTATTTATAAGAACGTAAATAATTTTTTCAGCAAATAGGTTGTGCGTTAGTATGCTGTATCAAAAATCCAGTCTACTAATAATTGAAATATAGTATACACATCAAAAATATAATGGTTTGTTGAAAATAATAAAAGGTATTACTTACTTACATAAGCCAAAAATGAATTCAGGAAGGACTTTAACCACTTAAGCCCTGGAAGATTTTACCCCCTTCCTGACCAGGGGGTTTTTTGTAATTTTTTACTGCGTGACTTTGACGGACAATTGCGCGGTCGTGCGACGCTGTACCTAAACGAATTTCACATCCTTTTTTCCCAAAAACAGAGCTTTATTTTGGTGGTATTTGATCACCTGTGCGATTTTTTGATCATGCGCTATAAACAAAAAAAGTGCGTAATTTTTGCAAAAATAACAATATTTTTCACTTTTTTTTATATGAAATTCCCCCCCAAAAAAATGTAAAAATCAAAATTTTTTAACATTTTCAGCCAAATTGTTTTACGCTACATATGTTTGGTAAAAAAAATCGCAAAAAGCGTATTTTGATTGGTTTGCGCAAAAGTCATCGCGTTTACTAACAAAGGGAAAGATTTTTGTCATTTTTGGTGTTTTTTTTTTAAAACGAGTAATGGCGGCGATATGCGATTTTTTTTGCGGTACTGTGACATTGCAGCGGACAGATTGGACCCTTGACTGACATTTTTGACACTTTTGGGGGTACCAGTGACATTACTGCAGTAATCAGTGCTATATATATGCACTGTTACTGCAAAAATGACACTGGCAGGGAAGGGGGTTAACTGTATTGGACAGGGAGGGGTTAAGTGTGTCCTAGGGGCGTGATTCTAACTGCAGGGGGACAGGTCTCCTAGTGTAAAAACAAAGATCAACGGTTCTACATAGTAGAACCGTCTGATCTTCATTTTTACACAGGGGAGAATGACAGGCGGCTTGTTTACATAAGCCGCTCTGTCTTTCTCCCGCTGTACCGGCGATCGTAGTGTGACCGGCGGACATCGGGTCCACCGGTCACACACCCGCACTCCTCTGTGAACGAGCCGAGGTGGGCACGCGCCTCAGCGGGCGCGCGCTCGCCCGCTATTGGCTCTAAAAGGAGTGACAGGCGAGCGACGTAGACCTACGTCACTCTGCCTGGCCGGGGCTGACTGCCGCAGTAAATATACTGTGAGCAGTCGGCAACTGGTTAATATGAAGGAGAATATTGTTAAAGTGGATTTGTACAGTGGCCAAACCAGCTGCTGACAAGGCTGGCACTTGCAATAACACTGGAAGAAAAAAAGGTGCATTTTACTTCTAGTCTGATCACATTGTTGTCTATCAAGTCCCGATGAAGAGGGCATTCATGGACCATTAAAATGTGTTGGCTACTTTGGATTGTCCCCCTGACATTTATTGCAATAAAGTTGTATCTGGACCTCTTAGCAATGTTGTTCAATTTAATATCCATTTTTGTTACATTGTAAAATAATAATGCATCACTCTGCTGACCATCCTGTTTCAGCATACTAAAAGACAATGCTGAAAACGTACCTTTCCTGAAGCAGCTGCTGCTACTGAGGCGCACTGATTTTTTTTTTTTTTTTAACCTGAATTTACTGAGGATAAATAACAAAAGAATTATAAATCCACAAAGCAGAGAAATAAGCAGATATAACAGACAAATGGTATTCCACAGATAGTCACATTATACAATACCATTGCTACAATGACAAATATCCTAGGTGAATGCATAGACAGAGTTATATGATACAACAGACTAAATAAAACTTGTAAACAACAAAAAACAAGATATCAGGGAAATACTTGCTTTTCCATTACTGTCTGGTAAAACAAAACAGAAAAGAGATAAACCAGTAAAGGTCTTTGACCTATTAGGTCTCAATTTCACCCGTATACACAATATTAGTAATGTAGACATAGACTGTGGTAGTAATTCCTTGGGAATCATAGTAGCAGTGGAGCAAACATCTGGCAGCATTGTCGCTGGCACAGGAAATACATAATATAATAGTTTTGATATTAATATTTTTGTACAATAAGTTTTGGATAGAGTAGGGTAGTGTTAAAACCTCTGCTAGGTTTCCTTTTTGTCTGTGTGACACTGGAGAAATTTCCTTTTACTTCATGTACCAGAGATGCAACAAAGTAAAGAATATCTTCCAAGTGAGGGGATTTTTTGTATTATACAACTATTTCCCTTCACCTCTTACACTGGGGGAAAAACTAAAATCTTGGATTTCTACTCACTGTCTTTTACGGTAGAAGTGGTCTCTGGTAGAATTTGAGTGTGGAATCTCCCTAGTGGGGACACAACAAGAAAAAAAACTTGACATAGGCTCTAATCTATCCCCACTCTATCAAAAAAGGATTACAAGTTTTGAGTAGAGATGCATTTTTACAGATTATTGAAGTGTAACTCCACTTTTGTTGAGAAAAAAGCATTCCCCTTTGGGTGATCTATGTACTTTGCAAGGATTATAACAACCTTTGTTGTAGATTCCTACCTTTTGTTATTCTGAAAAAAAACACTGTTTGTTCCTCTGTGCCTCTGTGCTGAGTGGGTCTAATGGGAGTGGTTTCATAATTATCAATCAGCTGTGCCCCGGCAGGGCTCTAATGAGGAAATCTGCAGGACCTGCATACCTTTTAGACGTGTTCCTATTGGGAGTATCTCACCAAAAATGAAATTTTTGCTGCAGGGGATGCCTGAAATCTGACTTGTATCTTAGGCAAATCTTCTGGGAAAATTGGTGAGCCAATCACACAAGTAGGAAATTATGTTTCTGGGGTGTGGTCAGTACACATTCTGTGTACAGAACAACCCCATGTAGCCATATTGCCTTTTTTTTTAGAAAATTACAGCAGATTGAAAAGGAAAGGTAATTTTTAATAACATTCCATTACAATATGACTTGTGTCGCAATTGTATACACTATATTATTTTTTCTTTATTTACTTTTTTTCCCCCCACTAAAGTGGAGTTACTCTTGAAGTGTAAAAATAGGTAATACAGGTAAAAGGTAATGCATAGAAAATAAAAATCCAAAATAAAGAGTCATTTTTTAGAGCTTGTCTACATTTGTAGTGTTGTGATATGTTGCAAAGTCTGTGTTCCTATTCCTATATTTTGTTGATCAATAAGTTATAATTACTAACTTTAGGTTTTTACTCATTTTTATAAGTTTTTTGATAATAACTTGCATTTTTTTTTAATTTACAGAAGACATAGATACATACTTTAACATGGATTTTTTGAACATTCCGACTGTGCTTATTCTGCCTGCATAAAAGACAGATTGGAACATTTATCTTATAATATGAAACCCATCCAAATTGATCAAGTAGTGATTGGGTCACAGCTGGAGAAGTAATACGATATATAAGGTTGATAGTAACGTAATTGGAATATAGTCTAATTTTGTGTTTACACTTCATGCATTGTCAGAGGTCAAAGAACATTTTAGCAATTTGGTTCTGTGATGCAGGTAAAAATCAGAGGTGACAAGGTAAAACCATGCCTTGTCCCATTAGAGATTTTAACAAGATGTAACAATGGATATTGTCATCCAGGGGCCAAGGAATGATAAACCCAGTGCATTATGTGGACTGCCCTGTCTGCATTTAAAGTTAAAAAAGAGAAACAGAGTAAGTTGCATGAGTAATGTGAATTAATGTCACTCTGTCAAGAGAGACATATGTTGACTTCTATTGCTAACTTTTCCTGAAACTGCTTAAGCTTCAACTACAAAACTTGGGTTACTGACTTAGAATTGTAAGGAATTGCAACTTTTTTTGGAGTGGGTATTGATATTAAAGTGAATGTATTGGTTTGCCCTACTTAGGCAAGCAGATGTTTACTTTAAGAGAGGGCAGTAAGAATTTAGTGTAGATCATGACCTGCATTTTAAAAGTGATATAGGTCTATAATGTGATACTCTTCAACAAGTATACATGCTCCTGATGATGCGTGTGGCGCGAAACGTTTGTAGAGCTTGACTTCTATGCCAGAGATCCTGCCACTATTCTGAGCTCAGTTTGGCAGCATACTATGTAAGTTTATATGCCCCATGTTTTAAATGCACTTTATATGGACTGTTTGCACCACCAGTTGTAGAGTCTAAACACCATTCCCTGCTGTTTGTGGTTTGGTGGTGTTTTTGATTTGTTGTTTTTTTACATATTTTAACAAATACTACACTATGAGCATTTTTTTCTGATGTTGGTGATTCTTCTGTGTGGGTTAATGATATTGAGCAGTTTCCCTAATGACTTCACCTGTAAGGTTAGAAGATCTACAACATCCAGAGAGTATGATGGCACTTTTCCCCTTCAAGTACCAGCTCGGCTCTACTCGGCCCTGCTTGGCCCGGTTTGCTTTTCCACTGCAGGTACGGTGTTGGAACGGTTTGGTACGTTATGGTATGGTTTGCTTTTCCACTAAAGTAGTACTAAAGTTAAGTGGGTGGGATAACAACGGGGTGGGTGGGATTCTCTGACCAATCAGTGGCTATTAGTGACTGCATGCAAAGGATTGTGGGATATGGTACCGGGTATGGTACCTCTTGGAACCACAATCGAGATGGTACTGATTTTGAGAGCCGTACCGTTCGGTTCCATTCAGTGGAAAAGCACCGCCGTACCGTACCGAACCTTTCCTACACCATACCATGCGGTACCAGCAGTGGAAAAGCACAAAAACGAGCCGAACCGTTCGGTTCCATGCAGTGGAAAAGCGCCATTAGATGTATCTTCATAAGGAAGACCGTTGAATACTGAATGCGCTTTTGCTGTCATAACTTAGACAGCAACTGGTTCTGGTGAGTGTGCACTTCATATATTTGGTGGAGGCAGCACACAGAGGGTGATTCAATGAAATTGGGGAGTAATAAAACTGGAACAATTTCATTTACAACTTTTATTCATTGTAATCTATTTTATTTTATTTAAAACTCAGTTTTGTTTATGCACATTTGTATACCTGTTGAAGAGTATCACTATTATTCATATAGCGCTGCTTTTTTATTTTTTATGTACTTTTTGTGTTTGTATATTTCCACATATTGCATGCTGCTTTTTTCCAGACCACTTAAAGCGTAACTCCACTTTTGTTGAGAAAAAAAAACATTCCCCTTTGGGTAATCTCTGTACATTGCAGGGATTTTATCAAACTTTGTTGCAGATTCCTACCTATTGTTTTTCTAAAGAAATCATTGTTTGTTCCTCTGTGCTGAGTGGGTCAAATGGGAGTGGTTTCATAATTATTTATCAGCTGTGGCAGCTGCAGGGCTCCAATGAGGAAATATGCTGGGCCTGCATCCCTTTAGACGTGTTCCTATTGGGAGTATCTCACCAAAAATGACATTTTTGTTGTAGAGGATGCCAGAAATCTGACTTGTATCTTAGGCAGACTTCTGGGAAAATTGGTGAGCCAATCACACAAGCATGAAATGATGTTTCTGGGGTGTGATCAGTATATATTCTGTGTACAGAACAGCTCCAGATAGCCATATTGCATTGCATTTTCAAAAAATTACAACAGTTGCAGATTGAAAACGAAAGGTAATTTTTAGTAACATTCAATTACAATATGATTTGTGTCACAATTGTATACGTTATATTGTTTTTTCCTTATTTGATGATTTTTTTGCCCAAGAAAGTGGAGTTACCCTTTTAAAACCACTTGCCGACCACCACAAGTACATATACTGTGGCGGTCAGCCCCTCACAGGCAAAGTGACGTATCGGTACGTCACTAGCCTGTGAGGCTCCGAGGAGCGAACGCGAGCCGTCGGATGCGCGCTCCCGCTCGGTCACGGACCCCCCCTGCGCGTGTGCACTCGCGATTGTCCGTTACACCGGGAGAAAGGCAGGCGGCTAATGTAAACAAGCCACCTGTCATTCTACCCTGTGTAAGAATAGTGATCATACGGTTCTGCTATGTAGGACCATTGATCACTGTCCTTACACCTCAAGCCACAGCCAATCACAGTTAGAAGCACGCCCCTAGGGACACACTTAACCCCTCCCTCTCAAAAAAGTTAACCCCTTCACTGCCAGTGTCATTTTACAGTAACAGTGCATATGTATAGCACTGATTACTGTAGTAATGTCACTGATAACCCCAAAAGTGTCAAAAATGTCATTCAAGGGTCCGATCTGTCGGCCGCAATGTTGCAGTCCCGCAAAAAAAATTGCAGATCGCCGCCATTACGCATTAAAAAAAAAAAAACAACAAAAATGACAAAAATCTTTCCCTTAGTTAGTAAACGCAATAATTTTTGCGCAAACCAATCAAAATACGCTTTTTGGGATTTTTTTTTACCAAACATTTGTAGCAGAAAACAAATTGGCCTAAAATGTTAAAAAATTTAGATTTTTACATTTTTTTTGGAGGGGAATTTCATATAAAAAAATGTGAAAAATATTGTTATTTTTGCAAAATTGATGCTCTTTTTTTGTTTATAGCGCATGATCAAAAAATCGCACAGGTGATCAAATACCACCAAAAGAAAGCTCTGTTTGTGGGAAAAAAAAGACATCAACTTCGTTTAGGTACAGCGTCGCACGACCGCGCAATTGTCCGTCACGCAGTGCCGAATCGCAAAATAGGCCCTGGTCAGGAAGGGGGTAAAATCTTCCGGGGCTTAAATGGTTAAGCGCTGACAGTTGACTTTTGGGATAGGTCTATAATGTACCAGAAATATTTCTATTTTTTCTGGTTAAAAAGTACAAAAAACATAGCTTTCACAATTTATTTAGTGGAGGACCAAAACCGAACAATAAAAAAAAAAATAACCCTTAAAATCTTTTACATAAATAAACCATATTATGGATAAAACAATCATTACCCACTTGCTGACCGGGCCAAAGCAGAGTGACGGCTATAGTGTGGTCAGCCTTATTCTGGGAGGGCGTTCAATGACATCCTTCTAGAACTGCCTTTCCCGTGCGCTCCCTGGGGCGTGCACATGGAAATGTCAATGCTTGACGGGTTCACTGGACCTGGCGCATCACAGATTGTGGTAAAAGGCCAATGACAGCGGCCCTTTACCATGTGATCGCTCTCTTCATTGACGGAATGATCAGTTGTCAACAAACCGATGCATGTGCGGTTCAGTTCTCCTCTCTCCTCGCACGCGGTACACAGCGATTGGTACAGCGTGTGAGGAGAGGAGGGAGACCGCAGCACTGCTCACCCTTGCCTCTTCTGTGCCTCAATCCTGCCTCAATAATGTCCATCTGTGCCTCATTCATGCCTCAATCATGCTCATCCATACCTCAATCATGCCCATCTGTGCCTCATCTGTATCTTAATCATGTCTCATTCATGCCCATCTGTGCCCCATCTGTGCCTCAATCATGCTCATCCATGCCTCAATCATGCCCATCTGTACCTCACCTGTGCCTCAATCATGTCTCATGCATGCCAATATGTGCCTCATCCTTGCCTCAATCATGCCAATCCGTGCCTCATCTGTGCCTCAATCATGCTGATGGGTGCCTCAATCATGCCCATCTTTGCTTCATCAATGCCTCATTCATGTACATCCGTGCCTCATTCATGCCCATTAATGCCACACCCATGCCTCATCTGTGCCCACCCATGCCTCATCCGTGCTCATCCATGCCACATCAGTGCTCATCTGTGCCTAATCAATGCCACATCAGTGCTCATCTGTGCCAAATCAGTGCTCATCCATGCCACATCCGTTCCACATCCATGCCACATTAGCGCTAATCCATGCCACGTCAGTGCTCATCCGTGCCACATACATGCCACATTAGTGCTCATCCATGCCTCATCCATGCCACATCAGTGCTAATCCGTGCCACATCAGTACCACTACAGTGCTTATCAGTGCCTCACGAAAGTGTAATGGGTAGTCAGGAAATTAGATTTGTAATTGTATGTCCCTAGAGCACCTGACAGTGTTCCCTGAATGTTGGGCCTCTCTATGTGGCTAGACTGTGTGAAAGTCTCACATATGTGGTATCGCCTTGCTCAGGAGTAAAAGCATAATGTATTTTGGGTTGTATTTTTTGCTGTGTACATTCTATGTCTGCTATGTGTTAGAAATATCTTATCAATGGACAACAAATGCATTTTCATTTTCTATCCAAATTTTCCAAAAACTTGTGAAAAAAAGACTCATAATGCCCCCTAGATCATGTATCATGTATTCCAAAATAGGATCTTTTTGTCAGCGTTTCCATTGTCCTGGTGCTCCAGGGCCTTCAAAAGTGTGATAGGTTGTCAGGAAATTATATGTGAAATTTATGCTCCTAGAATGCTTGGAGGTGCTACTTGGATGTTGGGCCTCTGTATATGGACAGGCTGTGTAAAAGCCTCACACATGTGACAATGCCATACTCAGGAGGAGTGTTAGAATGTATTTTGGGGTGTAGTTGCAAGTATGCCTATACAGTGTGTGAGAAATAATTTGGTAAGATGACAACTTTGTAAAAAAAAAATAAAACCTTCATTTGCAAAGAATTGTGGGAAAAAATTACAACTTCAAAAAATTAACCATGCCTCCTACTAAATACCTTGGAATGTCTACTTTCCAAAAAGGAGTTATTTAGGGGGTATTTGTACTTTCTTGGCTTGTTAGTGTCTCATCAGGTGTGATCAATTTCCTATGATTAGCATAGCTTGTAGACTCTATAACCTTCACAAAGATCAAATAATATATATACTTTTTTGGGTTATTTTTACCAAAGATATGTAGCGGTATAACTTTTGGCCAAAATTTATGAAGAAAAATTACTAAATTTCCAAATTTTTAAAACCGAAACGAAGAAAAATGCATTTTATTTACAAAATATTGTTTTTTTAATATATAGTGCAAAAAATAAAAAAAAACAATGATAATTAAATACCACCAAAAGAAAGCTCTCTATTTGTGTGGGAAAAAAGGACAACAATTTCATATGGGTACAGTGTTGCATTAGTCATTCAAAATGTGAGAGCACTGAAAGCTGGAAATTGGTCTGGTTAGAAAAGGGGTATAAGTGCCCAATGGGTAAGAGGCTAAAATATGTCTCAAGAACAAACATTTAAATCATTTGAATTTAGAGGTCCTTGGATGTGGTGGCTTCATATTTTTTTTCTTTAATTTCAACTGGTTATCCTACCAGTCAAATAATTCCTGTCCTTGGCTGACACCCATACTCACGATAATGTATCAATAGAAAAATGTGCTGTCAGCATAGGTTAGGACAACTATGGATCTCCCTCTTCTTCATAATATAGAGTGGGAGCTCTGTAACCCTAAGAGCTGGTTCACACTACCACTACCAGAAAGTCGCCCCGTGACTTGAAGAGACTTGTTTAGAGACTTGGAAGAGACTTGGAAGAGACTTGTGCACTACTTCGAAGAGACAGGCTACTTTGTCTGTGGGGAATGCCTGGCTAATCTCTTTCTTCTTCCTGGAAAGTCTGATAACAAGTCGTGTCAATTAAGATAAGGAGGCAACTCCCATTGAAGTATATGGGACAGTCGGATCACAGGTCGCCTCAAAGTAGTACAGGACCCTTTTCTGAAGTCGGAGCAACTTCAGTAGTGCCAATTAAGACGGCACTGATTGATTAACATTGCTTTTGTTATGTCAAGCTACCTGGGGCAACACAAGTTGCCTCACAAGTCTCGCTAGTGTGAATGGGCTCTAAGAGATAGCTGAGAACAATGTAAGTGATATCAGTCAACAGAGGCAGAGAGCACAGAAAGTTATCAGCTGATAAGTTTTCTGAAATGATCAAAAGGTAATTTTTCACTTATCAAACAGAGTAAACTAAACATTTTCAATGGTACAGCTAAAGCTAATCTCTAGATTTTAGTGAAGTTAAAATAGTTTGTTTGGACCAAACGTGGTCCAAACAAACGATTACCTTCACTAAATGATGCAGCAGCTCTGTGCGATGTATAAACTGTATTACCGATGTTAACAAATATTTGAAAATTAAGGAATTATCGTTAAAGCTGATCTCCAGCTTTAGTGGAGTTTAAATAGTTTGTTTTGACCAAGCTTTTTACTTCACAAAGGTTGTGGGGGAGACCAGGTTAGAAGCTGTTTGTTCCAATATCCAAAGATCGTTAGGAGGGGGTCTTTTGGTAAGTGTAGCAGCGTAACGCTGTGAATGAAGGAGATGACTTGATCCCAGAAGGACCGATATGAAGAAACAAGACCAAACATGAAGAGAGAGAGTAGGGCGCACTTGTTTACAATAGGGGCACAATGCCGAGTCCGGGTTGTGTTTATCTAGTAGAAAAGGGATATATGCCCTGTGTAAGATTTTCATCTGCGATTCTCTCCATTGTTCGCATTGAATGAGTTGGATAGCTGTGTTGTAGCCGTATAATAACATGTCTGTAATATTGGGGCCTGGGAAATCCTTGTGCCAATTAGCAGCTGAAGAAGAGGGTAGAGGAGGACTATTCATTTTTGCCAGTTGTTTGTAAATGTCCGAGATTTTGTAGGAACTTCCTTGGAAAAGCCGGTCCAAGAAGCAGGGTTTAAAGTGATGTTCCCAACCAAGCAGGAGGGGCGTATATAGTGTATACATAGCCAGAGATCAGCTTTAACAGACCCAAGAAGAGAGGCTGATTGTTGGGGTTCGCATACCGTTAAATATTTTTAGTGTCTTTGCCATAGATCTATATTTATAATACTAACATAAAACATATATAGTCAAGTACTTTTAAAGGATATGATTTTAAAAAGCTCTCCTTTTTAGGTATGTCCTTGGTTGTTTTTAGCTTTAACTGAGAGGTATTCATCTCTCTGTCTGAAGTAGAAGCAAAGCAGGAAACAAAGGAACTTAGTGAACTTTTGGCACTAGACTGACGCTATCTGAAAACAGGAAGAAGTAAGTTAGCTTGTAATGGTCAAGCTTTTTCTACTTCTGGTCATTGTATAGCAGTGGTAGGTTGTTGTTATCTAAGACAAGAATCAAATGCTGAGTTTAATTTTAGAAGCTGTGGGGTCCTAATCCCCCTCCGTATACGTTCATTTTTGTGATGGAATTATTCACTCTCACCTAACACACCTTTATAGCTGTGATAGAGGCACAGGAAATATAAATATCTTTGGAAAATTTGAGGATTTTCAATAAAATAAAATACACGAATCAGATGGAAAAAAAAAGGCAGTGAGGAGAAAAATAAAGGGCACACTAAATTAATTTTTAAGAATGCCAAAATCAATGTCTTGAAAATAAAATGTTAAAAGCCATTTTTCTTTGAGTCTGCTTTTTAACACATTACTGTATGCACAAGTGATGCTGCACAGCATTATTTTTCAGTGTCCATGTCCAAAGGACTAGTAATATTTTTTCAATAACTTAAATAAAATGTACATTTTACTGAAAACATCTGTTTCTTCTTACCAAACACTACTGTACACTTGAAAAGTAGTGAACAAGAAACACCCATTTATTATCAGATGCACTATGCATTTTACATTTCACAGAAAATGTGACCTGTCCAAAAAGGCTTAGAAGCCTTTATGAATTTACACTATATTACCAAAAGTATTGGGACACCTGCCTTTATATGCACATTAACTTTATTGGCAACCCAGTCTTACTCCATAGGGTTCAATATTGAGTTGGTCCACCCTTTGCAGCTATAACAGCTTCAATTCTTCTGGGAAGGCTGTCCACTAGGTTTAGGAGTATGTCTATGGGAATATTTGACCATTCTTCCAGAAGCACATTTGTGAGGTCAGGCACTGATCTTGGAGAGAAGGCCTGGCTTGCAGTCTGTGCTCTAATTCATCCCAAGGGTGTTCTATTGGGTTGAGGTCAGGACAGGCCAGTCAAGTTCCACCACTCCAAACTCGCTCATCCATGTTTTTTGGACCTTTTAAAGTCAGGCAACATCAGAAGAGTTGAAGCTGTTATAGCTGCAAAGGGGTGGACCTACTGGGAAGCTACAGTTCTTTAAGGGAACTATAAATTACAACATGTACTGTGACATACTGAAGTAGAGCATGATCCCCTCCCTTCGGAGACTGGGCCATAGGGCAGTATTCCAACATAACGACCCCAAACACACCTCCAAGATGACCACTGCCTTGCTAAAGAAGCTGAGGGTAAAGTTGATGGACTGCCCAAGCATGTCTCCAGACCTAAACCCTATTGAGCATCAGTGGGGCATCCTCAAATGGAGAGTGGAGGAGCGCAAGGTCTCTAACATCTACGAGCTGTTAGAACTCTGGTGAACCCCATGCCCAGGAGGCTTAAATCAGTGCTGGAAAATAATGGTGGCCACACAAATTAGTGAAACTTTGGCCCCAATTTTGACATTTTCACTTAGGGGTGTACTTACTTTTGTTGCCAGTGGTTTAGACATTAATGGTTGTGTATTGAGTTATTTTGAGGGGACATAAAATGTACTCTGTTATACAAGCTGTATACTTACTACTTTACATTGTAGCAAAGTGTCATTTCTTCAGTGTTGTCACATGAAAAGATATAATAAAATATTTACAAAAAATGTGAGGGGAGTTCTCACTTTTGTGATATACTGTATATGTACTGTATTCAGTTCGGATCCAGAGACATATATGTAAAAATCCTAAAGTTTTGCAATACAATTACTTAAAACCCCAGAACATTATATATTTTCTGAAAACAGAAGCCCTTTAGAATAAAAAGATGATAGTTGCACATTTTTGTTTTACATGATATTTGCGCAACAGCTTATTAAATGCAAATATTCCAGAAAAAATATAATAAAAATAATTTTAGTACAAAACAACACCATATAATACCCATTTTTGGTTAAAATATAATATATGAGGTTATATCAAGTAAATAGATTTCAAACTTAAAATTGTCTTAAAATTGTGTGTCACTCTGTATAGAATCTGCTCTGTGTCAAAAATAAAGTAACAAAGGCAGCTAGCACATAAGCAGTACAACAAACCTAAAAAAAAAAAAAGTATAAATGTGAAAGTGTAGTGCCAAAAATGTTTTAAACCATCATCCTAATTAAAGTAATCATAAGTGTGAATGATTCATATAACAATAATATGCAGAGTAATCAGAAGGGTAAACAATTCATAGAACATTAAAAAGCAAAAATTCACACTGAAAGTAACAAAGTAGTTAGAGTGTCCAAATATAAAAAAAAAGTCATTAGTGCAAATAGTCTGTAGTAAAGTTAAATGAGATATCAAAACATAGTCCAAATATAGGTATGGAAGTAAAACATAGATGTGATGCCACCAATCCTGTGATTTAGGAAGGGTATATCAAAACTGGTGTCAAAGTGATTAATCCGCCACCAACGGGTGAATTGCAGACTCACCAGAATTAATGGCTGCCGTCACAGCAGCAAAATCGCCTTACAGCAAACTGTATGTAGAAGTCCCTCTGGTAATCTTGCAGCATGTTATTCAAACAGACAGCTCTAGACAGAGTCCAGCTGGGAATAAAAAAGGATTTCTGTATCCAGGCACAGCACAAAAGGAACAGGTTCCTGCTAATCTTGGGGATGAAGAAGATATTACCTGCCTCCTCTTGTGTGTAAAATTGTGTGCACCCACGATATCACCAAAAACTATGGTGCCCAAAAATCACCATTGGTGACGCTTTTAAAACATTTCCAGCTCATCAATTTAGAGTTAACTAGGAGCTCTTGTGCTAGAATTATTGTTCTCACTCTGACATTCTCGGCGCTATGTCACACGTGTGGTGCAACCGTGGTTTACAAACGCGTGCACACCCTGGGCCTGCGTTTGCAGGTGTGTGGGGCAACAAGGGTTTTGACAATTTTTTAAGAAAATATTAATATATTTTATTATCATTACATTTTTTTTTAAATATATTTTTACTTGATTGCTCTTACAAGGGTATAATAAACCCCTATGTGATCGCATTGGGAAGCTAACAGGTACTCTTTATGGGGACATTAGGGGTCTAATAGACCCCAATGTCTCCCTTGCCCTTCACCATCTAACCAAACACAGAACGGCTTAGCTAGATGTGTCCCCTGGCTGTACTGGCCTGGAAAGACTTTATCTGAAACTTGAAGTGACATCACTTCTGGTTTCATTGTTTGCACGTGAGATCGAGCCATAGATTTGCTTTAGGCTCGGTTTCCACTAGTGCGACTTGCGGTGCGACTTGACACATGTCAAGTCGCACAGCAAGTCAAAACCCATTGTTTTCAATGGGGCCCGTTTTCACTGCCGCGGCTTCAATTGCGGCGACTTCAAAAGTAGATCGTGCACTACTTTTGAGCCGTCTTCAGTGCGTTTTCCCTCTATATATGAGGGACAAGTTTCACTGAAGCCGCAGTTTACTTTCGCTACGAAGTCGTGCTAGAAGTAGCACGACTTTGTAGCCGCACTAGTGGAAACCGAGCCTAAGTCTCACTGCAAAAATTATTTTCTAGCCGGAGGCAGTGTTTCCGGGCACCAGCAATAACAGGAAAGCCCAGGAACCACTGGAAGAGGAGGGCCGCCAGTGGGAGGGGGAGGAGGCACCACTCTACCGGCTCTGTGAAAGTGATTGGCAGCTATGGAGCTGCTGTATCACTTTCAGTTTGAAGCCAGCAGCCGGATGAACAAAACACACACAAGCTGTAGCCATCAGCTTGTGATTTAACCTCCCTGGCGGTATGATTCTTTTGGATTTTAGGTGCTGAAAGCGGTACCATTATTTTGCATGTAATTCTTGTGAATGAGCAGCCCAAACCAACTGTATACATTTATTATATATATATATATATGTGTATATATATATATATATATATATATATATATGTATACAGTTGGTTTGGGCTGCTCATTCACAAGCATTACGTATATATATATATATATATATATATATATATATATATATATATATATATATATATATATATATATATATATATATATATATATAAATACACACGTATATATATGTATATATATATATATATATATATATATATATATATATATATATATATATATATACTGTATATATATATATATATATATATATATATATATATATATATATATATATATATATATATATTTACATAAAAAGTACAGTAAAACTGCAGGAAAGGGCACTGGGGGGCAAACTAATGTGATTTTTTTTTTATTTTGAATGGTATCAGTGTGTTTGGTGTGTTTTTACATTTGAATTTGCCACCGGTTCCACCCCCCTGCGAATGTCACGTCGCAGGAGACGGAAGCCGGGGCACGGAGAGGATCGGGAGGAAGATCCGCCGCGAGACACCGCCGAGACACATCGCTGGATCCCGGTGACAAGGTAAGAAACCTCTTTTACAGGATCCAGCGATGCTTCTGGCGGTACCCCGAGTGTGGCTTGGGGTTACCGCTTTTGGCTCTGAAATTTAACCCCGAGCCACACTCGAGAATACCGCTAGGAAGGTTAAGGTAGAGGGGGATTATGGTGTGGGGTTGTTTTTCAGGGATTGGGCTTGGCCCATAGACACACTCCTAAACCTTGTGGAGAGCCTTCCCAGAAGAGTTGAAGCTGTTATAGCTGCAAAGGGTGGGCCAACTCAACATTGAACTCTATGGACTAAGACTGGGATTCCATTAAAATTGATGTGCGTGTAAAGGCAGGCATCCCAATACTTTTGACCATATAGTGTATGTGTGCACTACATTAAAGGAGATCTAACCAAATCTTTGATGGCCCCCACCTACTACGATCCTGATGGAGATTGATGACTCTCCTTGACCCCCAGGAACTCCCATTTCTTCCTGTGCTTACCTCACGGTGGATCCTCAACCCTTGGAATGCCCTGACCACCAAACAGATAGGAAATCTTGTTATTTTAGTGGACAATGGTTGTCTATTGTTCTGTTCATCTTTCTGGCCTCCAAGACTCAAGAAAGTGATCTGCTATGACTTATATTTTGTCCCTATTACAGCCAGACATTGCATTGAGCTCCTTAGCCCAATCGCCCCCCTCTCCCCCGGGATAACCACCTTGCCTTTTTCTGAGTTTTTGGCGCACAGTGGGATCCTTCAACTGTCACTAGACTGGGTCACCCACTATGAAAATTTACAGATGCTTTATTACCAATTTTATAGCACAACTTCCCCGGGGTACACACTTTGTTGTGCCACTTTCTGCTATATATACAACCACAGTTTATTTTGTTCTTGTATTACTGCACTTTCATGGGGCACCCTCACTCTCAGCCTATAACTTACATTGATTCCAAGACATGTGCAATTTGTTTCCCCACTGACAGCTAATTGTAAACAGAAAAATGCCAGCAATAAATAATAAATGTATTCGGGTCTGGTATGGATTTTAAAGGAAACACTATATCAAAACTATAAAACAAAAAACGACATGGGGTCCCTAGCAAAATCCATATCAGACCCTTATCCGAACATGCAGCCTAGCTGGTCAGGAAAGGGGGAGGAGTGAGCAACTCCCCTCCTGAACCATACCAGGCCACATACCCACAAGTCTGGCCGGTGATTATGGGGGTCTTTGGGTGGGGATATTACTGGGATTACTCCTCTCAATATGAAGCTAATTCCCCTACTCTCCTCTACAAACTCCAAGCTCTACTGGATACCTGGGACACCATTATCTCTCCTGCTTAGGTCGTATTGTGGCAATAAAAATGGCATATTACCTAAACTGCTTTGCCTCTTTAGGGTACTACCAATCTCGATCTCTAACCCAGTGCTACACAAAATACTTAAATGGGTGATGCGCTTCATTTTAAATAATAGAAAGCCTTGTATCTCTATTCAGATCATGTTTCAAACTAGACCAAAGGGCAGGTAGGAGTTCCTAGCTTTTCTAGATACTATTACGCTGCTCAGTTAGCATAACAGGCTAAATATTTTCTATATAAAAATCTGCGCTAAATGTATCTGTGCTAAATCAATAAATTCCTATTGCTGCTGTTCATCACACAGTGAAAAAACATATAAACCATAAACAACAGTGCAAATACAGTGCCACTTATAGCGCATATACAACATATGATATGCAAAAACCAAACCGATGGTTAGTATAAATCCATCTGTTTAGAAAGGTGCTTGTGTGCCAAAACATATTTAAAACTTTCATCCACATTGAACATTCTAATAAATACCATTTAATGTGCAAATAAATCATAAAAACTTCTATGTGCAAAAAAAATGTTTGGTTCAATATGCAAAACAAGCAAGTAGCCAGTGAAAGTCCATACATTTAAAAAAAAAATAAAGTGCTTCTGTGCCAAACTGTTGAAGTTCCGTAATATTCTGTAACTCTCATGCAGTGATCTGTGCTCCACACCCCTGCTTCAAGTGCTTGAACTTACCAGACAACGTGGACCCCTAAGCAATACTGCATGTTGGTCTATCAAGCTTGTTCTGGTAAGTGGAGAGAGGTCACTTTCTGTGGGTCCTTAAGAGATCACCACTCGCATATAGAAGAGAGAGAATCAAATAGTGTAATGTGATCCTTTTATTTGAATATGCATAAAAAATTCACTTACAGTGTTCCAGAGATACATTTGCAACTTATACAATGAGGGCAATTGTGTGGATCACCTAGTCTAGGAACAAGCGTGTTGTGTTCGCACTTCCATGTGCGTTCCACCGCTAATCGAACGTGACGTCACTGAGGAACCGGAATCTGCTTCGGCACGTTTTGCCCCTCCCACGGGGTGTTATCAAAGATGTCAGATTCCAGTTCCTTAGTGACGTCACGTCCTGGTTGGCGGTGGAACGTGCGCAGAAGTGCCGAAACCACGCTTGTTCCTGGAGGTCGCTAAGTGGTTAAATTGCCAATAAATTACAGCTTATGAATGTTTCATTTTGTTTGTAAACAAACAGCTGGGGATTCCCTTAATCTATATCAGACCCTTATCCGATTTGATAATCTGGTATAGATCTTAACAGGGGCCTTTTTTAAAAAAAGGAATATTTTTCCCCCTAATAATACATGCTAGACTCTTTTTCTTGATGAGGGCCTGGTATGGATGTCAAAAGGTACCCACACAAAGAAAAGTTGTGGGGTTCCTCTGAATTCTATACCAGACCATGTGGGTCTAATATGGATTTTGAGATGGAACCCCAACCAATAAATACCAGATCCTTTTCGGAAAATGCAGTCTGGCTCACCAGAAAAAGGGGGGTCAGGCACAAATCATACTAGGCCATATACCCCCAATTTGGGGAGAGTACATTGTCAGGGGGGACACCCCTAACAAAGCACCCTGTTTTCTAGTTGATGAGTACATGGGCCTTTTCTCCACAACCCTGGATATGGTTCTGGGGGTCTGTGGGTTATATGAACTGAAGGGCCTGGTTTGAATTCTGGGGAACTCTCCATTTTTTTTTTTTTTTACATTTTTCCAACTGAATGGGCAAGGAGGAATGAATTACTAGTTGTTAGGAAATTAGTGCTTGTTGGCTCCTTAACAATAAGAAGCTCTGAGCTCTGAAGCTGTTAAACATATCACCCCTCATTGCAGGCTGAGATTCAACACAGCTGGACACCCATTTAGTTTGGCTGTTCATAGTTCATTAAACCTTCTTAACAGCTGAACATTGGTCTGAACAAGGGTTTACACTGAATCCACTCCTCATCCCTGCTCACATATTGTCTTCATTGTCTGTTTTTTGAGTATAGTCAGGATTGCCTCTTAGTTGCCCACATATTTTCATAATTCTGTAACTAAAAGCAGCACTAAATCCTGCTACCTACTGTTGTCATTCCATTGGGTGCAACAAAAATTCTGTGCAAATATACAACTGAGTTTTAAACCATATAGTAACTTGATCAAAGGTGCAATTCCTAAAAGTATAGCAACTATATCATAAATGCATCAAATGTATCTGAATGTGCAGTGCTATATAAAGTGCTGATCCATGCAACAAAAACATTATGATATAGGTTATTATAACCATATAACAGTGCAATAATTAAAGTGGCAAAAAATTTGGGGGAGCATACCCATGTATTTCTAAAGCTGCTGCAGCTATGAACCAAAAGACATGTATATTAAAAAAGAATAGCGCGCAAATGCAAAAGAAATAACTACCAAATCTGAAGACAATCCATAAATAAAAGTGGGGGTTTGGTCCCACCATATGGCCATATCGTGCTCAAGCCCACTACTGCGTCAAAGTACCCCATTATCAGTGGGTCCTACACTATCCATGAAAAAGAGATGAATCCAGCCTTTCTAACCCTTGGAGATAATACTCCTTGCTGGGAAGGATGTGCAAATGCACTACAGGGGACTCCTCCTATATCCACTTGATGGTGGACACTGATTGAGTACAGGTGTGTGTGGGGGGGGTGGGGAGGGTTGCTCAACCTCGATAGTCTGGTCAGACCGAATACATAATAAACAGGCAAAAAATTTGGGGGAGCATACCCATGTATTTCTAAAGCTGCTGCAGCTATGAACCAAAAGACGTGTATATTAAAAAAGAATAGCGCGCAAATGCAAAAGAAATAACTACCAAATCTGAAGACAATCCATAAATAAAAATGGGGGTTTGGTCCCACCATATGGCCATTTCGTGCTCAAGCCCACTACTGCGTCAAATTCCTCCAATCAATACAGTAAATATATATATATTTTTTTTTTTTTTAAATACCAATAGCCTTTTAGCTTTAACTGACCAATCCTGTCATCTGTAATTTGACCAATAGCAATATTTATATTCTATACAGTACATTTTTTTACACACACATTTTTTTTTTTTTTTTTGGTCTTGCCACGGCCCCATACATGCATGGCAGGTACTATGACCCGCCATGCATTTCATTATATGGTTATAATAACCTATATCAAAATGTTTTTGTTGCACAGATCAGCACTTTAAATAGCACTGCACTTTCAGATACATTTGATGCATTTATGATTATAGTTGCTACACTTTAAGGTATTGCACCTTTATTTACTATATGGTTTAAAACTCAGTTGTAAAATTGCACAGAATTTTTTTTGCACCCAATGGAACGACAACAGTAGGTAGGAGGATTTAGCCCTGCCTTTATTTACAACTTTTTGACTTCCACCCCTAGGGGCTTTTGAAGCAGCAGCTTATCCCACAGATCAGGTTAATACTATTTACCCAATCCCAGTGGCGCGTGTGGCCTAATTTAATTATATTTTCATAATTGTCATTCATAGCCAGCATATTGTGATTGCTCAATTATTACCAATGTATGATCAAGATTGACATTTTTTGTCTACGTTTTGTCAGGGCAGTGCTGTTTATTTGGACAACCATATTACCATAATAAGATTTTCTTCAGGCCTTTTATTAGTAACCATGCTCATGTTTATCCCAACAAGCATTCTAAAGCCCCGTACACACGATCAGATTATCGAACGATCTGTCATCTGTTTTTTGTGGCATGCTAGTCTGATGTGGAAAGTGAAGAGGTTATTTTCATACGAAATGACAGAATTCTACTTCAGAAGTGATGTCATGTGTTGGATTGCTTTGTATGTGTTCTTTCGTCTCTGAGCATGCCTAGTTTTGCTCTTAAGATTTTTCTCAGTCGAAATCTGTACTAATCAGATGAAAATTGGACGTTGTATTACGGACGACGAAAATTATATAGCCTGCACATCAGGATTTTGTCAGCCGAAAAGTCGGAGTTGGCTGTCGAAAGCACCATACTAACAATCCGAAAATTGGTAGATCGGTCGTCGGACAAATTTTTCCTATAGATTTTCTTATCGTGTGTACGGGCCTTAAGGCCTGGTTCACACCTATGCATTTTTTAGTGTGTGTTCAGTTTTGCAGAAACACACTACAGTCCATTTAACATGGTTTCCTATGGATCACGTTCACATTTGTGCATTTTATGGAAAGGGCTGGGGACTTTTTTCTGCTTTTTGGTTCCAATAACTTTAATGGATCAAAAAACGTGTATTGAAAAAATGCAAAATGCACCTGGAATATGCAAACTGCAACCTACATAGGTGTGAACCAAGCCTTAGTGCTTCTTCCTTCTATAAACAGAGAATGTTTGTATGTAAAAGGTCACTGTTTCCACCTTAGCAAGATTTGTGGGAGAACTACAAAAGTAGACAGAGGATTGAAAACATTTTATGGGAAATTGTTCTCAATAGAACCTTCTTCCAAACTTTTCCCTTCATTGATTTTTTTTTTTTACTTTATCATTTTTCCCCACAGCTTAGCCTACTTGCTTATTCACATTCATGACATATTGTGCTGTCGGCTGCCCACCTTTTTTGTTTTCAAAATTTTCTGTTGTCGCTTCTTTAATAATTTAATGTATCCTGTACCAACACTGCTCAATGTCCTTTACGGATTTCATGTCTAAACTGTATTTTCTGTGCTTGTAGGTCTTTTCATTTGTGATTTTATATTGTGTATAAACCTTTATTCCTTGAATATTTTCTAAACTTCTTCCTGCCATTTCTTTCCATGACTAAAAGGTGATGGTCATTCCCAAACTCTGGGCCTCTTGTTGTTCTTGCATCTCTTGTAAAATTTTATAAAAATGTCAAAGTCTATAAAGATGTGTGCACATTGGGTTTGCACAAGCATCTTTTTATGGCTAACATGTTTTTCTGGCGCTTTCCCATGCACTCCCAAAGAGCCACCCTGGACTTGCAGCGGCGCATTGTATACAGTGTTTGTTCATGCTTTTATCTACCCATTCCATATGAATGCATATTTTATCTGCTTTTCAATAAAATTGTTTTGAGAAGTAAGCAGTATGAAAAATGTTTTTCTTTGAGCCTCTAGTACACACTGTGCAGCAGAGATGAGAAGTTTATTTTCAGACTGAGTGTCATTTGGAAGTGGTGGAAGAGAGCCTCCTTAATCTTTAGGAGTATCCAAGAAGGAGTTTGCCTGAATATCTATTTTTTTTTGTGCTTCTCTAACCTTTCATAATGGAGGTCAAACCTTAAGGTAAAGCACACCCTAGATTGCCGGTGGAGATGCCACATAAGTTAAATTGTTTCACTAATAATACAGCATATTTTTCAGCAAATTGTGTGTACTTTATGCTATATACACTATTTCTAGTTGTTTTATTTGGACTTTATCACTGACATAATCAATAATATATGGATATGTAGTTATGATTGCACTTGTTAATCACAGGCAATTACGCTCTTTTGTGTGAACTTCATCACAGATTGTTTTGGACATGATTTATGTAGTTGTTAATGTTGTTGTTATCACACTTGTTAACCACAGATTTTGGTTTAATTTTCAGTTGCTGTACACTGCATATATGTTTTTATTTTCTTGTTTATTTTTCGTACAGCACAGTACTTTTTATACAGTATATTGATATTTAAATTGCATGTGTGTTGAGTGTGTATAGTGTACAAAAATTCAGTATTTTAAAAATACATCAGATGCACTTGTGCAGTTAAATGCTGATGCAAAGAAGCATCCATGTTTAGAAGATCACAGTCACACACAGCCTTTTATGGCAGGCTGTGCATGGCACAGGTGGCTCCCCAGGTTCAGGAAAGCACCAAGAAAGTATGGTATATAAAATGCATGTTAAAACTCAGTTTGCATAAACCCTTATATATATATATATATATATATTTTTTTTTTTTTATATACACTATTGTGTGTTTGTGAACATTGTGTTTGCTCCTAGAAAGTTGGCTTCAACATTCCAATAGATTCCCCCTAAAATTTGAGACTGCTTTTTGTCTTTTGGTGTGAATGGGGTCTAAAAGTGAAATTGGTGTGTTTACACAAGAACAATGACAGCGTAATGTCTCCACCCACATCCCCCCATGTTCTTGTATAAAGCTGTCTATACACTCCATACACTCTACAATATGATTGCACAGTTTCCTTTAGATTAACCTGAAATATGCAATAGGAAGACCCACATGAACAATCTATTTAATTGGCATCAAATCAGGCAGGCTCTTTCTCTACATAGCTGATGGTAGATCTAAAGGAGATTGCACAATCTTATTGTACAGTGTAAGATAGAAGTATGAACGCGGTTGGAAATAAGAAACAAGAGGTGGCTTAGTGATGAGAGAGGTGTGGTCCATGTGGTCCATCCCTTGATGGGATATTACGTTTCCTGGAGTGTCACCCTTGGCTTCAGAGTCTGAAAAACCTCTCATAGCGGTTGGGTTACTCTTAAACTAGGATATTTCAGTAACTGCTGGGAAAACAGAAACTTACACACAGTCAAGTTTACATATTTAGAAATGGCTTTAACAAATCTAAAACCTTTAGTCTCCCTTCACACTAGTACGACTTGTCAGGCGACTTGGTCAGCCTGACAAGTCACGCACCGTCGTGGTCCATTGACTGCTACAGGAACCGTTCTAATAGGAGCGACACAAGTCGCTTCGACTTAGAAAAAGGGTCCTGTACTACTTCGGGCGACCTGGAGCAACTTGCATAGACATTCATTTTATGAAGTCCGTGCAAGTCGTGCCGAAGTCGCGGTGCCCGCGACTTCACAGGTCGCCACCGAAGTCGTGCCGCTTCAGTGTGAACCGACACTTACAATACACATAAAGCAAAAAAAAATCAACTCCAAAGCACAAACAAAACTCAAATCAAGTGACATTCCCACACAACACTTGGTACTTTGCTAGGTTCAAGAGTTTTCTCACAAAATTCTGCAAATCCTTTCCAGGTAGTTTAGTTTGCTATAGCAGTAGGTTTCATAAACAATTACTTTTTTCCTCCATAAAATACTTTTTTCCCCTTTTTCTTTCAGCCATTTATTTTCAAAATGCTACCTGCTCTAGTATCTGCTGCACATCATCACCAGCATCATAACAACCAGTGACTTTTACCCATCTGGCAAATTCAGCTGTCAGCTGAAGATTCTCAGCAGAAAGGTGAATGTAAATAAAGGGATAGGTAGAAAAAATGGCATTGTGGTCCCTCAATAATACATACCAGACCCTTTAAATTAGGGTTGGATTTTAAGGGGTAACTCATGCAAAAATAACAAGAAAAAAAGCATGGAGTCCCCCAAAATCCTAGAAAAATACTATCAACAAAATACTAGACCCCTGTTTGATCAAGAAAACTGGCTGGCCAGGAAAGGGTAGAAGGAGTGTGTGAACCCCACTAAACCATACAAATCCATATGTCCTTAACATGGGAAAGTAACTTGCCAGGAAGGACCCCCTGGGCAAAGCATCTTGTCCCTACAGTGATAATATCAATGTTATCTTCTCCATAGACCTGGATCTCTGGGTGTGGGAGACTGAGGGCCTTTTGGAAACTAGAAGCCCCTTTAAAAATAAGGTAACCCCTAAGATATTGGCTTACCTATGTGAATAAGTAAGAGTTACCCCTACTCACAAAATAAAATAGTAAAAAATAAACACCATTACAAAAACATTGATCCCACAACATTTATTTTCTTCTTTTTTGGGGGTCCCCTTTAAAATCCATACCAGATTTCAAGGACGTAGTATGATTTTTTTCTATTTTTTTTTGGGGGGGGGGGCTTTACATATTTTTTCTTGTCACATTCATCAATAATCTGGGAATCCCCAGCTGACTGCTGAATGTGCTGTGCTGGGATGAGTGACTGGTCTGAAACTGGTGGGTGCCTTCTCCCTAACAACCAGGGGCCCTGAACAGAAAGCTGCCACTCATCAGTTGTAGTAAATAAATGTTTCACTATACACTGCAGTTGGAGGTTCACTCAGCGGAAGACCAAATATTTTGGCTGTTTGCACAGCAATCTCTATTGACTGTCTACACAGTGCAGAGGTCTCCTTCATCTTCTGGTTAAATGTTCCTTGCCTTTAGTGTTAGGCTACTTTCTCTATTGTCAATCTATCAAACGTCCTTTTAATTATTATATTTCCAATGTTTTAAAAATTGCAGTTTCTATGGTCTCTCTTACAAACCTTTTGGGTATTTTTTTTTTGTGGGAATGAGACATTTGCAAATCAAACTTTTCATACATAGACCCAAAAGTTTTCCAATGAGGAAAGCTGCATCATCTGTATATCTTTAGTAGACAAGATTCCGAGAGTATCTCCCTAAACATTAAATTCCTATTGTAGGGAATGGCTAAATTGTATTTGTATGCAAACCATTGCATGATCCAGCTGTTAATATTTGTAAATATTGTAACACACTGCATTGTTACTGACTTAATTCTTAATTGACTACAAGTGCTCTGTAGTTTAATTGGCACAGGAATTTGCATAGCAATGCTAAGAATGTTGGGACTTGTATGCTGCAAGGATAATCGATCCTGCAGGCTAATAGATTGGGTCATCGCCATTGTCACAACTACATCCACTGGAGGACAGCAAGGATGGGGGCCCCACCAGTAAGGCCATTTCTTCATACCACTAAATTGAAGGATTGGGTGAGAGGGTTCCTAACCCTTGCCATACCACCACATGCTACAAGTTCAGTTGTTGTTGTTGCCAGTTACCGAAGTCCAGGGTTCTTATAACACAAATTGCCCCCTAGGGACACAGACTCTGTAGCCCAATCAGTGCTGCAACCTATTTACACCAGTAGCCCACTGAAGTACTGCACACAGGATATAAGCATTGATACTTTCTTCTCGCCTGATGGGCAGGAACCGTAAAAGTAAAATCATATTGTCTCAGGCCTATTCTTTTCAAAGAAGCAACAAGTTCCAAGTCTTGCATTTAAAAGAGATATACTTCTACTAAATTCTGCTTCCACTCCTCCTAAGCTTGAATACCCTCCCTTTATAAGAAAAAATTCCAGCTTTTTGTCTTTATTGAAGGCAAACTCTGCTTGCTGTGTCATCATCTCTGGGGAAGTGTAATTTCTCAAAAAAAGGGACTACACCTCCACTGTGCATAAACGTAAAGAGCTCCATAAAGCCAGCAGTAGAGTTTCTCTCACATTGTGTGATAGGGTTTTTATGAGAATTTTTGCTTACCAAAACCCTCAGAGAGGTGAACCCTGCTTCTTTTTACTGGGAGCCCACAAATTTATTAGGCTATATAAGCCATAGAAGAATGGAAGGTGGCCGATGCTGTAAAAGGCAGAGAGTGGTGGAGAGTTTGCAGTCTTGAAGCCTTATGAGAAGTGTTCGGCAAGGTCGAGAATTGCACTGACCTACTTGCTTGAGCATACGTACAACGAAAAGTTGACCTACTAGGTCAATAAGTTAGATAATTTAATATATAATTATAAGTTAGATAATTTCTCCACCAGGTGGTCGTGCAAGGAGGAGGAGAAGTGGAAGATGCTAGCAAGACTCTTTGGGCAAAAGTGCAGTAAGGGACTTAGCCCCTCGACTCTATTGAGCCAGAGCTCATGGTCAGTTATCCTTCTGACCCTGCGACATATTCAAAACTTCTAAAGACTATGCATAAAGAGGAGGTCCTGATAGCAGCCAAGGCCTGGAAAGCTAAAGTCCTTAAAGGAACTTGGCCACGAGCCTCTTCCCATGTCACCCAGACTACGTCGGCAAAAGTGGGGACCTCTGAAGCCCAGGCTATGGTTTCAGTAGATGCTATAGTACAGACTTTGTCCCAGTTGGCTCAAGCTCAAGCCATGATTCAACAGTCCTTTTGTGATGTTCAAAAGATGATAGGGCAAGTCATGGAGTCCCACGTTGCCATGTAGAAGGCTATGTCAGAAATTGGACAGACAGTGGCGGTGCTGACTACTGACAAGGGAGAAAATGGCACCAGGTCCATCAGACGTGGAGAACAGGACACTTTCTTATGTCACTGTGCAGTGCAGATGTCTGTTTTTTGCATCAACTGGGTGTAGCGATGATAAAAGGAACTTTATGTACAGGTAGTATGTTTATCAGCAGCTGATGCTTCTATGGTTGTAAAAAAGATTGCAAGTCTTCCTGCTCCTTGAGAATGCAACCTCTTATCTTAGCCCAACTATGAGGGATGTTGATATCCATCATCAACACATACTGATCAAAAATAATTATGCATTTTAAATAAAGCTTCATGAAGGAAAACAAAAGCCCCACTACTGTATGCAGCAGTCAGGGCATTTCTAGGATAGTGTGGTTGCTAGTGACCTTTTATATTTTGATCAGAATCAAGTAGAATGGCTTTCCTAATGTCCTGGGTGCTATTGAATGCACATACATGGCTTTGCAAGCACCCAAGAGAGGTCAGTCCACTTCAGAAACCACAAGAATTTAACCTCTCTCACTAAGAGTTTGGAGGAAGTAGAGAGGAGACATGGGTGAACTGGCAGAAGAGAAGCACTTGGGAAAATGTGTGCGGCTGAGAATGCGGCCACTAATATCCATACCTTGAGTTGTCTGGTGCCCTGCCCTCCTTGGTCTCTGTTTGTTCAGTGATGCCTACAGCCTCACACTGATCACAGCTGGTTGGTCCCATGTGTTCCCTATCCATGCTGTTTCAAGCTAACTTTAATGTAAGTGCTGCTTAATTTAATAAAGTGCCTTTTATTTTTACACTGACCTTCTGTTTGTTTTCTACTGCATTGAAGCGATCATACCCAGATCTTCTACAGCAGCTACAGAGGTTCCAGTCTCGGTCCCATGTCCTGCTCAGCCATCCACCCATCGATTTACTCTTTCATCCATCCCTCCAGTTGCCTCATCCCTTTTGCTACCCTGTTGATGGTCTAGAGATACAGATGAAGGTTCCAAGGGACTAAGTGACTCTGTACTTCTAATTGGTGTGCTGTATGTACTGTGTACACTTTTTGGATTCACTATACTGCTGTGAGTCTGTGTCTCACCTTATTCTTTTATTTGACTTTTGTATTTAACTTATGCTGATCTTCTCCAGGAGCTGCATAGGATGATTGCCTACAAAAGGGAAGAGAACTCACTGCTCCAGGTGACTCCAGAAGCCTGATAATACACCGGTGCAAGCCTTGGCTCGCCTCCATGGATAATCAATATAGAAGAAATGGCTGCACTCCAGGTGTGTTCAAAATTCAGGTTTATTGGCTGAACATCCCAATGTGACAAATGTGGCAAAGGTAAAAGTACCTTTGCCACATTTGTCACATTGGGATGTTCAGCCAATAAACCTTAATTTTGATCACACCTGGAGTGCAGCCATTTCTTCTATATAGAATTCTTGCCTGTTTCAGTCTCAGTCACATCCCCTGCTCAGCCATCCATCCATTCATCCATTGACTACTCTCTCATCCATCAATTCAGTTGTCTCATCTTTTCCTCTACCCTGCTAATAGTTTACAGATACAGATAAAAGTTTTATGGAATAAGTAACTTTGCACTTCCCATGGGAGCACCATATGTACTGTGTACCTGTACACCTTTTGGAATTATTATTTTTTCGCAAGGGACCAGAAAGCAACAAAGTAGAATGAATGCTTACTTAACATAATGAATAAGACGAAACAGATTTCTTTATGACTAAACCTATCCACACACATTGTTCTAGAATCATGTTTTAGGCATGTCCTCAAAATTTAAAGCCAATTTTTTTTGTGGTGTGCAGTATAACATGCATTACCAGCGAGAATTCTAGCAGATGACTTAGCAGAGGGTGCAAAAGCTGCACTGGGTGTCTACCTCATCAAGCCACTGATTGTACTATACTAATTGTAAGCATTTTATGTTATAATTTGACCTCTCTCTCTCTCTCACACTTTTTCTTGCTCTCTTTCTTGCTCTCTTTCTTGCTCTATCGCTTGCTCTTTAGCTCTCTTATACTCTCTTATTCACTTTGTAACTGTAAAAGACTATATATTTTTGCCAGTGTGGTGATAATTTGCTTGTGTCTCACCACTAGACATTCCCTGCATTTGTTGTTTCTCACAACACCCGCATATTATCTTTTTAAACATGGTGCTTATCCACTACTCCTATGGTAATTCCAAGCCAGTGAGTGGCAGTTTGCATGTTTAATTTGGATCAGTTTGGAGCACAGGGAAAATGTACAGTTTAGCAAAAACGTTGTGTGCCCACACTTTTTGAACCTTTTACTCATTAAAATGTTAATAGGGTAAAAAAAATGTATAGGAAAAATAGCAGGTAGGACATTTTCCTAAAATCAAAGAACACAATTTATTTGCTGCTAGTAGTTCACATATGTCGTTCACCCTAAATGATGTGTTTATGTTTGAAGCAAACTTATATTCTTTGAAAAATGGTCAATTTATATAATCTCACCGTATTTATTTGCAGTAACTTGTAATTCTGACCTTGTTTAACTATAGAACTTTTTCATAACCAAAGTTCATTTGTAGGGATATTACTTAAAAGAAATACAGTTACATATTCATTAGCTGGCTTCACTGAAGTACTTAATCTGTTTCAGCTGCTTGAAGTGGATACAATTTAATAATTTGTTCAGCAAATACATTTTGCTGTTAAAAGTTAAAAAGTCCTATCTTCTTTCTCTAATCTTGCAGCAATATTAAGTTGAGCAGCTTCAACTGACTTGAGCTCTACTTAAGTTTGAAGACTTTAAGTCTCTATGACTAGTAAGACTATTTGTTCAGCTTTTTTGTTGGACACACAGTATGCCCAAATTTAAATGGTTGTTTGAATTGTCTGAGCTGTCTGACCAAATCTTCTATAACCTGTCAAGAAATCCAAAAGATTTTTGGAAAAAAAAAAGAAGAAAGAAATCCTTTTTGGTAATTATGGCAAAGGAGAAGTGTATATCAGGTACTGTATATAGTTTGTTTACAATTCTGTTAGCTCATGCAGTTTCTATTAATGTTTTTGTACTGTTAGTGCCAGCTATAGTTTTTGGTACTGAAAAACAGTTTGGGCAGTAGGTTTTCCTGTATGCAGCATTATATCCTGACTAACAGTTTTTTTTTTTTTTTTTTTCAAAAGATACTTCTGTCTTGTTCAGTCACAGTTTACTACCCAAATTATCTATTATTTTGTATAAATCCTCTAAAAAGCATTTGAAAATGTGAAAAGTTGTCATTTTGACCATGCTCGTAAATCCACAGGTTGATCTTCTTCCCTAGTTCCATTTTATCCCTGACAGGACTGCCATTTTCTGATATGTATTTTATGGAATGCATTTTGTAGATTTTGGTCAGTTTATAAAGACTTTATCCATTATGTTTGCCAAAAAATGTGATTTTACACTGCCTTACAGTGCACCTGTGACCAGGCTATGTACAATAAATTGTTAACATATTCTGAACAATTAATACAATGTACAAGAAATGCATCTTCAGAGTTTACAATAGAAGCACTAAAATACCAGCTCCACCATTGTATGTATTTATTTATTTTTTTTATTTTATCACATACAATATCACACAAGCACACAATTGCCTTGTATCCATGGGTCTAGAGTAGAAGGCATACATAGGACAGACATGCATCATATGAGAAAAGGTGTTACATTTCCAAAATTACTCAAAAATAAATTCGTAAATGTTGTGTCACAAGGCTTTGGAGAAGACTTGTATTAGTTCTAGAGTGAAAATGTTCCTTATACCCAAAGGCAGAAAGCTTATAAAAGAAGAGGTAGAGCTAGGCTCAAGAATACCTTGCAGGAAATTGTAAAAGTAACAAACACTAATCAAATGGTAACAACAACATTATATCCTAACTTGCCATAATTAGGCTCACTACGTTTCCAGGCCTATTAGATGTATTATAAAAATATCAAGAGATATTATGTATTTGTACATGCTTGCCCACACCTCCCATGTATGGAAAAACTTTTCCCTATTACCTTGAGAGATAGCAAAGGAGTATTCATAGGAACGTTAAAGTTTCACCCTGGATACAACAACCTTTAAGCGTAGGTGCTATATATTTTTTCAATCGACACACTTATGATCACCTTCATTTAAGATGATAGTTTAAACATGAACAACATCCCTTGTGATAGCATAAACAGTGACAGGTTCTCTTTACTGAGACATCTGGGGTCTATTAGCCCTTAAAAACATCTGATCAAACCGAGAGTGTCTTCTAACTAAAAGGAGAATTAGGGTTACAATATTTTAACTTTTTTTTTTTTTTTAAAGAAAACACATTTTTATGCTGACTGCTATGACTCTGCTATGAAATTTACTTTCACTTTACTCGAAAATTTAGTTTGTAACTTTAAAGTAGCTTATTCAGGACACTTGTTATATGAAATAAGCCTGTTGGTCTAAAATATTTAAGCGTGACTCCAGTATTTCTGATATAAAATAAATCCCCCCAGAGCTTAGTTATACCGATTGCAAGAATTTTATCATATGTTTTTGCCAATATATATATATTAGGGCTGTCAATCGATTAAAATATTTAATCGCGATTAATCGCATGATTGTCATGAGTTAACTCGCGATTAATCGCACATTTGTATCAGTTCTAAATGTACCTTAAATTAATACTTTTCAAGTTTTGAATACATTAATCAACATGGGAGTGGACAAATAGACGCTTTATGCAAATGCATGTTTATTATTAGTGAAACCATACTTAACATAGGATGAAGACTGGACATCTATCAAAGGGACCATAGTATCAAAAGTCATATGTTTATCAAAGAACTTGTTCATGTCTATTATACACATGAAAAAACAACAACATAGAAATAAACGGTTCCCATTACTTCTCTTTCTTTACTCAATTTACTTACACAAACCTTACATTTTTGCACGATAGGGCAGCTCACTTCTTGTAAACATGCTAACCTAAATGTACATTTATTATTACTGAAATCACCCTAAACAGAGCATAAAGAACATTGACATGTTTTACAAAGAACGTGTTCATGTCTATCAAACAGGTGGGAAAAAGAATATAAAAAACCCACAGGTTCCTCACAGATTATTTCTCTTTCTTTGCACTGAGCCAGTTGCTCAAACAGACGAGCCTGTTTACATTTTCAGATGACAGGGCAGCTCGCTTTTTCTGAACAACATGTCCTGAGAGTGAAAACAATCTTTCACAAGGTACGGATGTGGCAGGTGTTGATAAGTATATGCGTGCAAGGTAGGCCATCTCACTGTGTGCCCCTTCATGATTGGACCACCACTGCAGGGGACAGTCCTCTATGGCAATAGAGGGCTCTGCCTTGTAGCGCTCCACACATTTCTCAATACAGTCCTCTTCATCATCATCAGATGAAGATTCTGGCACAGACATGAGACATGTTATCTTCTTAGGTGGTTCAGTTGTCAGTGTCACTGGTTTATCTGGCTGTGCAAGCCCCTCCCTCTTGAGCAAGGCACAGACTGAACTCCACACCTCAGCTCTGTCAGCCCTGCTCAGACATTTGAGGTCCTTAAACCTAGGGTCCAGTGCTGATGCAACCCTCAGCCATGTGGTGTTGGTTTTTTCCTTCCGTTTGTCCATGTCAGTTGTGAAAGTTTCCTTAAACTTAATCATGTAGGCTGGGTCATCTTCTGAGACCTCCATCACACGTGATAGATGACACAACGCGGGCAGCACAACTGAGCAAGAAACAAATTTCTCTCCTCCTAAAAGTTCACTCACATACCTGGAATAATAGAGAAAAGCACTTTAGTTAGACATAATGAATCTCTCACTCACTTTCAATCTCTCACTCTTAACACACGCACGCGCACACACACACACACACACACACAAATATAATAATAATAAGAGTATCAAATCAATAAATTACCTGCAGTGTTCCAGCACAGTCTCCAACCTCTTCAGTTTATCAAATTCAGCTGCAGTTGGCATGTTGATGTTGCCTGCATGTAGGCCCAGTGCATCTCTCAATGGTTCTTGATTTCTCTCAACACGCTTTATCATTTCTAGGGTGCTGTTCCACCTAGTAGACACCTCCTGTACGAGTGACTCTTTCTTTTGAAGATGTTTGACTTGCTGCTGTTCAAGCTCGGCTGCGTTAGCAGGGCTATGCTTGAAATGACCCACTAACTTCCTGCATTTTGCCAAGGCGCCATCAAACGGGCTGTTTTGGAGAGAAACTGTGATGGCTCGGTGGAGGCTGTGTGCAATGCAAGGCATATGCTCGAACGGGAGCTGCCTGGCCGCTGCAATCATGTTGCGTGCACTATCAGTGGTCACTATTTTAATTTTGAGTTCAATGTTCCACTGTCTGGCTACTTGAAGAAAGTGCTCAGCGCAAACGTCAGCATAGTGTCTATCTTCTGTCTTCATAACGGTCAAAGCGTGAGACTGAAGTTTCCAGTGCGCGTCAAAATAATGTGCTGTGACGCCTAGGTAGCTATGGTTACTGAGGGAAGTCCAATAATCTCCGGTGAGCGCAACCGTGTTTGTCTGTCTCAATGCCTCCTGAACTTTAGCTTTCTCCTCTTCATATAAGTTGTGAATCTTGGTTGTAATGGTGGCTCTTGAAGGTAGTTCGTATGTAGAATCGTTAGATGCGATGCGAATAATTTCAAGTAGACCCTCGTCCTCGACCACATTAACTGGTCTACATGCTGTAGCCACCCATTTAGCTATAGTTGAGGTGAGTCTATTAGTTGTGGACTTATCCATCGATCTCCGCTGCAAACTTTGATCCATTGTGGTCTGCCTTTGACGAGGGGGAGGGGGGCTCTCCGTGTCAGTTGTATGCTTCGCCATCAAGTGATATTTTAAACTCGACGTGCTGCGGTGATAACTTAATTCACATCGACAATAACTGCAGATAACTTTTGTCTTGTCGACAGAACCATCAGACCTCGTTTTGTATATAAATTTTCCGTTCAGAAGACCCCTTTCTTTTTCCATTTCTGTTTGCTGCTGCATCTTTATCTCTCCAACTACGGGCTAGGCCACGGGTCAATATATATGAACTTCATGAAGTGTTTCTTTCTGTATAGACCACAGAAGAAAGAGGGTCAATTTAGTCAGCAGTAATGTTTGAGGCTATTAGTGTGTAACATAGACAGTTTATTGATAAATTAAATATATTGGGGTTTAGTAACACCCGTGCAAGATAAGGTTGTTAGTGAATACAATCAGTGCATTAATAGGAAACAAGACAGACATAACATAAAGTGACAGATAACCGGCCGGCATATACTTCAAGTGATATACATATATTAATCACAACATGCTTTAATAGCCGTAAATGTTCTTGAAGGGGCTCCTTTTGGGCAATCGGTCGTCGATTTTAATTGGTGACTGTGTATGGGCAGTTGTTCTTATTGAGTTGCTCCGAGGAAATCGTTTAGGGGTGGTTTTATCTAAGTATTGAAAGCAGGGCTGTAAGAACTACCGCTCAAGATTTCCTTGGTTGGGACAGCAGAATATGGCTGTATTGCCGTTATTATATAAACGTCGGTTCAGTACCGCATATAAGTGGAAACAGTGCTCCGATGGCTAAAAGCCATTTCTTCACCCCTGTGTGGTGAATGCTTTATTATGTACCTTTCTGCCGATCTGTAGGTCAGTGCGTCTGCTTCCGCTGTCCGCTCTCGTGCTGTCATCAGTCTCCGCTCTTCCTCGTGGTTCCTGGCGTCCGATGCTTGCTTGGAGCGATGAGGGGGTGTGCCGCCAGGCTAACTTGCGTAGCTTCGTCTGGACGTCGTAGGCCACGGGTCAAACAGCAAACAGGTGATGCGCGCTGCATTAATCGCGCGTTAAAAAAATTATCGCCGTTAAAATGAATCTGAGTTAATGCGTTATTAACGCGCTAATTTTGACAGCACTAATATATATATATATATTTTTTTTTTCAGTGGTATGTTATGTTATTTGTTTTTGCAAAATTAAAGTTTTCTTTAAAACACGCAAATAGTTTAATTTTGATACATGTCTGTCACAAAAACCGTGTGCCTGCAAAATTATCATTAGTGCCTGTGTCAATAGGCTCTTGTATGCATCACATGGGTTTTGCATTCATATACCAGTCTATGGTAATGTAAAACACTCTTGAACCAATAAAAAACAGGTGAGAAAGAAGTTCAACTGCAGGTCACAAGCACCTCTTAATGAACTCCGAATAATAGCAAAAGCATCTTAGACTGGTTTCAAATGGATACCATCATCACAAGCACAAAGACCATCCACAGGCCTTAACCTCCCTGGTGGTATGATTGTTTCCGATTTTAGGTGCTGAAAGCGGTACAATTATTTTGCAGCGTGAGTGTATATATATATATATATATATATATTAATATGTGTATACATATATGTATATATTATATGTATATATATATATATATATATATATATATATATATATATATATATATATATATATATAGTACAGTAAAACTGCAGGAAAGGGCACTGGGGGGGGCAAACTAATGTCAATTTATTTTATTTAGTAATGTAATCCAATAGGATTACAATATATCAGTGTGTTTGGGTGTTTTACTAATTTGAATTTGCCGCTGGTTCCACCCCCCTGCGACGTGACGCTCGCAGGAGATGGAAGCCGGGGCTCACAGCATCGGGCGGAAGATCCGGCCGCTGTATGCTGCAGGGACACATCGTGGGATCCCGTTGACAAGGTAAGTAACCTCTACCAGGATCCAGCAATGCTCCCTGTCGGTACCCCAAGTGTGGCTCGGGGTTACCGCTTATGGCACTGAAATCCAACCCCGAGCCACACTCTGGAATAGCGCCAGGGAGGTTAAAGCTGTTGTAACCCTAAAGGCTGGGTTCATACACATGTGAATTAAATGTGGGTTTCCCTGCATCCAATTTACAAGACAGGCAAGTGTCATGACAGGCAAGTTCACATAGGTTCGGGGCGGCAGTGATCCACATTCAAAAAGGGTCCTGTGCATCTTTGGGTCCGATTCAGGTGCGAATTCAGGAACAAATTCGAACCTGATTTGCACCTGAACTGGTAAACAGGGATGCACGAGACCCCGAGCACTAACCCATGGCCGCATTTGTAATTTGTCCCTTTCTATCATTTAAAATACCTGGCTTATCCTGCCTGGTGCTGCCCTCCCCTCTTTAAATTGACCACGTTTATCATGGCTGCTGATCCATGATTACAGTGATGAGTTTACATGCCTCCATCATTCCATTGTCTCTTCCCCTCTCCCCCTCCCTCCCTGGCTGTCAGCTAGTCTCTACGATCTGCTCCCTGCCCCTCCCCTCCCCTCCTGCTGCTAAAATAACTTCAGGAAACAAGGAAACAGACAGAAAATAAAATCTGGCAGGGATTATAACCGCTATTTAAATTAAAAAAAACAAATTGTTTTAATTTGTAAATATAATGTAAAGTGGTTGTAAAGGTTGTGTTCCTTTCTATAACCCCCAGTGTTAGATTAAGTTATGTGCCCCAGTGTATGCTCTTTATAATAAATATTCCACTTTATACCTTATTTCAGAGTGCCGCTCAGAGCTCACGTGACCTCCTGTTTCTCCCTTCCTCTCCTCCCCTCCTCTCGGCTGACGCCAGCGGGGGATTCTCAGCTCCTCCCTCTGTAGTTCTCAGATCATGGGAGGAGAGCGGCAGGTGGTCACGTGAACACCGAGTGGTGATCTGAAGTAAGGTATAAAGAGAGATCTTTTTTAAAAAAGAACATACACTGGGGCACATAGCTTAATCTAACACTGGGGATTCTAGTAAGAACACAAAGTGGCTTTACAACAATTTTAAATTATATTTACAAATTAAAACATGCTTTTTTTTTAAATTTATGTAAAGTGGTGAGAGGTTAGAATCACTGTCAGATTGTATTTTACTTTACAAAACCTTATGCATTTATCATCAGGCACCATTTTGACTGATAGTGAGCACTGTGAGAGCAACAACTTGAAGATAAGTTAACCTGTCATCGCTAATGGACACATCCTTTGCTGTCGCAGCGTCTTTTATTCAGGATTTTTTTTCAAGCTACAGTGGGAATGGACTTACGCCTGGTACATCTTGCTAGTTTTGCTAGTTTTGTGGCTTGCTAACCACAAGCAATTAATATTCAATTACTGACTGAGCCATGCCTGTGGACTTGAAAGCAAAGCAGAGGGAGACAGCGAGCAAAAAGAGGATCGAGTCCCCATTGGCTAAATATAACAGTCTTGGTCATTTGTCCTGTGTTGTATGTAATGTACCAATTAAAAGCGAAATATTATGGCAAGCACACATTCTTGGAAAACAACATAAAGAGAAAGTTGAAGAACTGAAAGGCACAAAAGTAAACACCAGTAGTCCCCCTGTGCCTGCACCGACCTCACAAGCGACTAAAAGGAAAGGGCCAGGTGTAGAGAGTCAGAATATAAAGAGAGTAAGAGATTCAGAGGAACAGTCTGCAGCTTCAGCAACCACTTCTGCTGATTCATACAGGAACAAAATGCATGAGCTCTGGAGGCGTTTAGTCTATCTGGGGAATCATTCCACTGCTGTCCTTTGATGTATGGAAGGAGTGTATAGAGGCTGGAGTCTGGTGGTTTTATCCGTGAGAAGTAATTTTGCTGTGACTGTATTTAAGACAATTGAGGTGAGAGGCCACTTTGGAAGGTGGAGGGTGTGTGTCACTTCTATCTGCACCTGTCTCCTCTGGATCTTCTATATCGGATTACTACACGGATCATGGACTATCACCCTTAGACCCCCCTTTTTTCCCACTTTTTTTATCCACTGTATTAAGGACCTTTTTAGAATGTTTTAGCACTGCACTGTTTTTACATTTATTGATGCCTGTGGAGTAGTTTAACCACTTGCTGACGGCCCCACACAGATTTACTGCGGCAGGGTGGCTCGGCTTTGCATAATCATGTAGATCTACATGATTATGTGCACAAGGTCTCAGGGGCATGCATGCACCGCCGGAGCCGTGCTCCCACTGTGATTTGACACAGCGGGAGCCAGACCACGGGCTCTATCGCTGTCAGCGTCCTGCAATCTTCCCCAAAAAGTGTCACTTAGTGTCAGATTTGTCTACCGCAATGTCGCAGTCCCGATAAAAATCGCCGATCGCCCCCATTACTAATAAAAACAAAAAAAAAAATAAAAAGTCCAAAAATCTATCTCGTAGTTTGTAAACGCTATAACTTTTGCGCAAACAAATTATTATACACTTTTGGGATTTTTTTTTTACCAAAAAATATGTAGCAGAATACAAATTGGCCTAAACTGATAAAAAAAAAAATTAGATTTTTAAAAAAAATATTATTGGGATTGTTTTTAGCAGAAAGTAAAAAATATTGTGTTTTTTTCAAAACTGTCACTCTTTTTTTATTTATAGCGCAAAATCAAAAAACCACAGAGGTGATCAAATACCACCTAAAGAAAGCTCTATTTGTGTGAAAAAAGGACATCAATTGTATTTGGGTACATTGTCGCACGACCGCGCAATTGTTAGTTAAAATAATGCAGTGACGAATCGCAAAAAATGGCCTGGTCATTAAAGGGGTAAAACCTACCGGAGCTGAAGTGGTTATTGTACACTTGTGGCACTTTTCCACTGCAAGTACCGGCTAGTACTGGCTCGGCTCTACTCGGCCCTGCTTGGCCCGGTTTGCTTTTCCACTGCTGGTACCGCATGGTATAGGGTCGGAACGGTTTGGTACGGTACGGTATAGGTTTGCTTTTCCACTAAAGTAGTACTAAGTTAAGTGGGTGGGATAACAACGGGGTGGGTGGGATTCTCTGACCAATCAGTGGCTAGTAGTGACTGCATGCAAAGGATTGTGGGATATGGTACCAGTTTGGTACCTGTTGGAACCACAATCGAGTAGGTACTGTTTTTTCAGAGCCGTACCGTACCGTTCGGTTCCATGCAGTGGAAAAGCAAACCTATACCGTACCGTACCGAACTGTTCCTACCCTATACCATGCGGTACCAGCAGTGGAAAAGCACAAAAGGGTGCCGAACCGGTACGGTTCCATGCAGTGGAAAAGCGCCATTGGAGTCTGTTCTGTGAAGTGGTGTTTACTTCTTTCTTTCATACATTTGGATGTGTGGCATAAATGTAGTGCTGGCATGCTGTGTGCTCCACAATCATCTAATTCAGGGGTCTTCAAACTATGGCCCTCCAGTTGTTCAGGAACTACAATTCCCATCATGCCTACTCATGTATGTGAATGTCAGAGTTTTCATGGGATGTGTAGTTCTGCAACATCTGGAGGGCCATAGTTTTCAGATCCCTGATCTAATTGATAAATAAGGAGAGAGGCTCCATTGAACCTGCACCTCCCAAACCCTGCTCAGAATGTACAGTTTATGGACTTATGCTCAGCTTCTCAAGTAATGCAAATTAGAAATCAATTTGCTGATTTCTTTGGCAAAATGACCTTGTTCAATTTCTCCAGATTAGTCGACTTTAAGATTACACTAATGTCTTTTTGCCTAAAATCATATTTTTTCATTGGAATAAAGTTTTAAAAAACATATCTGTGTGTGTTGTTTTGTTCACATGGTTGTGTTTTTCACCAGTGTGAGCTAAGGCTTCCGTTCTTATAGAATGGAAACTTTACCTCACAAGGGTGAAAAAGAGAACTTTACTTTTCTATCAGTGTGAGGTATTCTCCAAGAGGATTGACAAATTTACCTCACATGAATAAAAATGTGCATTGTCTTGTTCACCAATGGTAAAAAAGTATTCCACTTTGTGCTGCAGTGCAGCTCAAACATTTCCTAGAACTGGAAACATAACTGGATGATAGCAAAATTTATTTGACATAAAACTGTTATTAAAATCAATAAAGTGCAAAAAATACATCTTTTTTTTTTTGTGTAGCCTGGATAAAGAATACATTCCAGCCTGTTCGTTGCTGTTCTATCTCTTTAATGTTGGGGTTTCTGTGAAGTGATGGTACAATTGATTGTGGGAAATGTAGTTACGTAGAAACTATGGATGACTCGTCTGATTGGACTATCCTCCCAAGGAGCATTGAGTCCTGCGGAGACAGATGGGAGTGTCTATAAATAGGGGGGTGGGATCAAAGTTTCGCTCTGTTGCCTCATGGACAGCTTACTGGGTGGAGGTGAAGAGCTGCTGCGGTGAGCAGAGGAAATTAGGCCGGAGGCCTAGCGGAAGGACACCTGGGAGAGAGCTGCATATGTGACAGAGCTCGGGCTAGGCCGAGAGGAGAGACACTCAGAGAGTCTGCGAGTGCTTCTGAGGAGTATAGGAATCTGGTGTGGATGACAGCGGGACGCGGATCCCCATCATATCGGGTCAGAGAAATCCAAGTTGAAGTAAACACAGTGATTTACTAGATGCAGTTTAGTTGGACAGAGAGCTGCCTTGATATACATATAACGGTTGCCATAGGACACTGTAGTGCTGAGTGATACGTGGCAGACCAAGAGGCCTTACTTTACACTTTCAGTTTCCAGATTGTACATCAGCTTGACTGAGTTCAGAAGCCCATGCTCCTTCCCAGTTTGGATTACAATTAAACGTTGCCTTTACAGTCGATTACAAATGTTATTCCTTGAATGATTAAGGATCTTTTGCCAGCGAAGACTAGCAAGGCCTTGATCAACAAGGAGACTCACGCAGTTCATAGTAAAGGGGGCCCCCTGTAGGATACAGAGTGCATTCTGATAGTCTACATAGCACTTGATTGATAGAGTCAATGATAAAAGTTAGATTGGCAATAGTACTGTTCAATATTGCATTAAATATATTCTTGTGGTCACTCCCACACTTCAACTGAGGAATGGTTTATTGATAAACAATTGATACATCAATTCTCTCGCAATATTTCATAATACACATGTTTATTTACTTTTTTGTCATATCAGATCCTGAGTGCTGAATCCTATATAATTTTGGTATTGAGAATTCCGGATCTCTTTGTTATTCTTGGTCTTTTGTACTACTTGCTATATTGAAGTTTCAACTGTTTATTCTCTTTTACTAAAGACAGTAAAACTGGTCTTCTATTTAAACTTGATTGTGTCTATTACTCAACATGTCTGAACCTATAGTGTCAAGTGGGTTGGAAAGTGCTCAGGGTCAAAGAAGTGAAGAGAATGTGAACACACTCAGCAACCCCTCTGGGGGTAGGGCTACATTTGGAAAAAAAATTGGCTACAACAATTGACCAAACTGAAAAACAAAATTTTAATAAACACGGAGGGAGAATGAGGATTGGCCCTGTGAAAATTCTACTGATAGGGAAGGATCCATGGATCTTGGGTGAAAGGTTTTGGCTCTGGTAGAAAAGTGTGTGTGTGTGTGTGTGTGGGGGGGGGGGGTGCTGTGATAGACAGGAGGGGGAAATGTCATGGTCGAGGTAGAAGTGTAGTCGGGTAGACCTTGAGGATCTGGAGCAGGTGGCATGCTACTTCTCTTTGCTGCAGTCAGCCTGTTGAACCAAGTGTAGAGCTGGGCTGCAGAGGATCCAGAGTGCGGACCAGAGGAGCTGTTGGTAGAGAATTTGGGAAAAACTGTATCGTGAGTACCAAGGGGTCTGCTTAAGGGTCTGCCTAAGAGAGGGGGCCACTCCAGAGAAGTCAGGGGGTCAAGGAGCTAGCTCACATAGGCGTGTATCAGTAAAGGGGGTGTCGTGTAATTAACCCTGAAGATGAGGAACAAAGGAGGTGCCAGGAAGGACCCTGAAGTTGTTCAGCAGTACAGTTTACCTCAGGATATAGTTTACCTCAGGATTCTAATTAACTCAGGATTCTCAGTCATTCAATTCACATCCAAGGGCAAAGTGAAGTAACAGGCTAGTCATAACTAGCGCCATTCAGCAGTATTCAGCATTATTCAGCGTTACTCAGCGTTAATAAGCAGCTTTCAAGTCCTCCCAGCCAATTGTGCATAGTATATAAAGTTGGAGTATCCCACTCATTCCCTTCTCCCATCCAAGTTCCAAATAACAAAACACAAACACCAAAGATACTGGACTGTTTCTTGACTGAGCTAAAACACTTGGGAAAATGTCAGACTGTCATATTGTTGCTAAGGGTAACCCAGGGGAACCCGTAATCAGCAGCTCCCATGGGAGTAGTGCTACACATAACATTCTGCATATGATCTGCTTATGGTTATCTGGCCAAGCATATCAATACCGGAGGTGTCTAGGAATCCAATGAATGTTGTTTTATGCTGATGGTCTGCTGGTAAAAGCCTGGGATCATCCAATTGTTAATTTGGCTTGTTGATCTCTGTGATTGGGGATCAACATAATCTGGAGGAGGCTCATTCATGTGGGCACAAGAGCACGTGTGCATTCTGCTGGTGGGAGTCTGGAACTTCTTACTCACTTCTGTTTGATTAGACTCACTTTTCTATATTAATTTATTTTCACAACATTTGAGAATCGCTGTCATTTTCATGTTTTTAGTGATATTTGTGTCTGTATGTGCACTTCTTTTTTTGTGTACTTATTATCATCTGTTTTTTTGGTGAATGATAGGTGCAACTCTTGACACTATTTAATATTAAACATGTGTGATTCATTTTGTTCCGAAAAAAAATGTTAACACATTTTTCATTATTCCGATATGTCCGAATATCTGAATTACAGTAAAAACAAAGTTTATCGAATGCTCCAAATAAAGAAACAAAATTTGTCAGATTTTCCAAAATTCTAACTGAAATTCAAATTAAATTTTACAACAAATTCCATTCAAATGTAAACTGTAAACATTTATCTGAAATTAACCACTTAAGCCCCGGAGGATTTGGCTGCTAAAAGACCAGGGGGTATTTTTGTAATTTAACGGACAATTGCGCGGTCATGCGACGCTGTACCTAAACAAATTTGACGTCCTTTTTTTTCCCACAAACAGAGCTTTCTTTTGGTGGTATTTGATCACCTGTGCGATTTTTTAATCACGCACTATAAACAAAAAAAGCGTCAATTTTGCAAAAATAACAATATTTTTCACATTTTTTATATGAAATTCCCCCCCCCCCAAAAAAAGTAAAAAATCAAAATTTTTTAACATTTTTTAACATTTTCGGCCAATTTGTTTTATGCTACATATGTTTGGTAAAAAAAAATCGCAAAAAGCTTATTTTGATTGGTTTGCGCAAAAGTTATCGCGTTTACTAACAAAGGGAAAGATTTTTGTCATTTTTGTTGTTTTTTTTTTTTAACGCGTAATGGCGGCGATCTGCGATTTTTTTTGCGGTACTGCGACATTGCGGCGGACAGATCGGACCCTTGACTGACATTTTTGACACTTTTGGGGTTACCAGTGACATTTCTACAGTAATCAGTGCTATATATATGCACTGTTACTGTAAAAATACACTGGCAGTGAAGGGGTTAACTTTATTTGAGAGGGAGGGGCTGTGTGTGTCCCTAGGGGCATGATTCTAACTGTGATTGGCTGTGGCTTGAGGTGTAGTTACACTGATCAACGGTTCTACATAGTAGAACCGTATGATCAGTGTCTCTACACAGGGAGAACTGACAGGCAGCTTGTTTACACAAGCTGCCTGCCTTTCTCCCTCTCCCCCGATGATCGCAGTGTGACCGGCGGACATCGGGTCCGCCGGTCACATGCGCGGGGGGGTGCGTGACCGCGCGGGAGCGGGAGCGCGCCGCCGGCGGCGCGCGCTCGCTCCCCAGACCCTCCCAGGCTAGTGACGTACTGATACGTCACTCTGCCTGTGAGTGGCTGACCGCCGCAGTATATGTTCGTGCGGTGGTCGGCAAGCGGTTAAAGGTGTTATTAGAGTACTATTTCGCAATAATGCTGTTTTTGTTTTTGTTATTTGGAAAGCTCCAAATAAAGAAATAAAATTTGACCAATTTTTCCAAAATTGCAATTGAAATTTGAAACAAATTTTTCATCGAATTCCATTAAGAATTAAACTGTAAACATATATCTGAAATCAAAGACTGTGTGTTATTAGAATACCATTTTGAAATAATGCCCTGTTTGTTAAGCCAAAGATGATGTAAAGAGTCATTATAATCTTTTGATTAATATTTTTCTTTTGTTTGTTCATTTTGCCGCATTCGAATTGAAAAAAATCTAAAATTTTCAATTCAATCACTTTGAAATTTATCGATTCAAACGTTTCGAATCAAAAAAATTGGTTATTTCAAAGCAAATTCGAAAAAGACATCAACCAAATTTGAATTCCGAATATGAATCCCAAATACGAAATGAACGACTCAACTGAACGTAACTAAACTAAATAGCTAGATTAAAACACAAAAAATCCTGCGCTAATAGTGAATAAACAAGTGAGCAAAAATAAATAAATGTGAAAGCAGCAGAAAACACTCGATCAATAGTAAGATCAACAATATAAAGCAAAAAATAGAGCAGCGCTATCTAGTATGGTGTAACCCATAAATCTAAGTGAAGTATTAAATGACATAAATAACACAGTGAACAAAAGAGTCCATAAAATGTGTTCTAAAAATTAATAATAGTAAGTGGTGATAAAAAGTCCCAGAGAGGTGATGATAGGCCCGAAGACTTGGAATCCAAAGGTAAAGGCAGGGGTACACCGGTGGAATGTAAGTAGCAAAATGGCAGCTTGCCAGAAGCTCAGGCCTCCAACTTAATGGAATGGCCACATACGCTAAAGCAATAATTCCAAATGGATCACCTCCTCCAGAGACCAGGTAGCCAGGTAAATTCCTCTATATCACATAGGAACTCCACATATGGTATCATAAAATATGGAAGGAAATAAGCAGCACATAGCGTAATTCCGTAAAATTTGCACAAGGTTTTATTTAGATTGCATTTACATGGGTAACTTTGTATAAAGGCACATCGAAAAACATCCAAGGCCGATGCATAGGATCGCGGCGTCCTGCGTGTATGTGAGCCGGCATCTAGGGGGCGTGACAGTTGTGCGTCCAGTGCGTCACTGTGTTATTTATGTCATTTAATACTTCACTTTGATTTATGGTTTACACCATACTAGATAGCGCTGCACTATTTTTTGCTTTAAATATCTAGATTTACAAATCTAAATTAAACAAAACAAAACACATTTTTTCGTTGTGCACATGTCTATTCATTTTTAACACTTAGTGCATTTTTTTTGTTTTAATCTTTAAAAGTTAGATTAATTACTTTTTTAAGCTGCTGATACGCTGTTTAGCAAGGAGCAGCCAAATTTCAATCAGTACATATCCATCCTTGCTTGATCCTTTGATCAACTTCTGTGATAAAATGTGGCTGCGAACAGAGAGGGGCGTGGCTTCCGGCGGAGTGAATGGCGGCTTTCTAGCTCCGCTCCGCTCGTCATCTGGGACACTGACCTCTACCAGGACCCCCTGACGCCCGCAACAGGCTCCATCCACCTTGTTTAGCCTCCCCTGCGGCTGTGGAAGAGATGACTCGCCGCAAGAAGGACCCGGCCAGCTCAACAAGCTGGAGGGATTCTTCCTTCCACACGGCCCCGGGCTCCAGAAACATGGCGGCGGCGGACCGCGCCATAGCACGGACAATCATCAGCTACCGCTGCAGCATCAGATGGCGTCCCCTGCTCCCACGAGGATTGTGGCGAATCCTGACAGCGGGACATCCTCGGGATCCACATCGCCTCCATCACCTCCCCTGTCGCCCGCTTCTCGGAGCCCAGCAAAGAACAAGGCCAGGATGGCCTCGCCACACAGACCTCCACTTTTTCCAGGTATGCCTGCCTCTCCTCACCCCTCTGTCATGCTGCCTGCTCCCCAGAGTGAAAGGGATCCCTTTGCTTCATTCCCATCAGGAGACCAGCCTGTCTCTGTGTCACTCATTAAAGAGATGCTGTACACACTGAAAACCTCCATGCACGTAGACATGATGTCCTGTGTGACCCAATTTAAGGCAGAAATCAAGTCCCTAGGCTCAAGGGTGGATTGTGTGGAACATGCAGTCACCTCTCAGGCAACCTCCTACAATGACATGGTAGACGCCTTTAACTTCCAGAGAGAGGAAGTGCAATGGCTGAAAACTAAAGTAGCTGACCTGGAGGACCGTTCCAGAAGGAACAATGTCAAGATCAGAGGCATACCAGAATCGGTTCCTCCAGATCAGCTGCTTCCATATGTCACCACTCTCTTTCGTGCCTTATTACCTGCTGCATGGCTCCCCAAGCCCTCTTTCATTGTAGGAGATCTACCAAGGGATGTACTGCTAAGGGTCCACTTTTACCATATAAAAGACCAAATCATGCGGGCCATGCGTAACTCTACATCCACGCCGGCGGAATATAGAGACATCCAACTATTGCCGGATTTATCCCGCCATACGCTCCAAAGCAGGCGCAACCTGGCGACCATCACCAAGGCTCTGCGAAACAACAACATCCCACACAAGTGGAGGCATCCAGCAACCTTGCTTGTCGCACATGCAGGTTCCGATGTTGTTATCCGAACCCTGGAAGAAGGGCTTACGGCTCTTCGCTCGTGGAACATCCTTCCCCCAAATCCGTTGGGATCGACCACTCCGCCACAACCTATGCACCAAGAAGAACCTTGGCATGTGGTCTCCCGCAAACATTCAGCTAAACAGAAGTAATCATCAGTGGGGTCCCCCTATCTTCATATACCTACTCAACGTACCAGTGTCCCTGGCCTGAGGATGACTGCATTCTCTATGGCCCTCAAGTTCTTTAGAGACAGTTCTGTCTGTTCACGGACTGCTGTGACAGTCCCTTTCTTATATTTGACCCTTGTTTCTCTACTCCCTGTTTACATCCGTCAACTCATCCCCTCATCTCTTACCATATGGACACTGCAGAAGCATCCACTTTCCACGGACTGTTCCTTATTTGTTGGTTTAGGACCACCTCCCACAGGATACCATACAGTACCATCTCGTTTCTATTTGTTCACTTACATTTACAACTACCATGACCATTAAATGCTTAACTCTGAATGCCAATGGTCTAAACCATCCGGCGAAACGCCACTCTCTTTGGAAGGAGGTGCGACACAGCAAGGCAGACATTATCGCCGTGCAAGAGACACACTTCCAGTTGAATAATTTCCCCAAATGTCTACATAAAAACTTTCCTCACGTCTTTTTTGCTAATGGTCCGGAAAAGAAGGCAGGCGTAATGATAGCAGTGAAGGACACGCTGACATTCCGTTTGAAGTCCTCTATCACGGACCCTGCTGGTAGATTCATCATCCTTACGTGTGATGTCAATGAACTTCCCATGACAATTGTAGCCCTATATGCCCCGAATACTCACCAGCTGCGTTTCTTGCGCAGACTACTCAAACAGGTCTCTCGGGTGAGGTATGGTCATCTTTTATTGTGTGGGGACTTTAACTTGGTTGTCGACCCCGGGCTGGACTCTACGTGCCCTTCCGGGGGTCGACAAATTTCTCTGGCTAACTTGTTACGTACGGAACATTTATTTGATGTATGGAGATGTTTGCACGCATCCGAGAGAGACTACACATTCTTTTCTAATCGCCACCGCTCCTATTCCCGCATTGACCTGTTTGTCACGGACTTCCACCTCTTGGGGAAATCCTCCTCCTCGGTGGTCAAAGACATAACCTGGTCCGATCATGCAGCGGTTGAACTGACCATCGAGGAGGGGACTCCTGTCCGTACCTCTTATCTTTGGAGATGTGACAGTAGGACTCTGCAGGAATCAGCCCCATATATTACTAAGAATCTTTGCGAATTCTTTGACATTAATGCCCCCGTGGGTGTTGTGGGGTGCGCACAAAGCTTTTATGAGGGGCGTGTGCATTCAGCAACAAGCTCGGGCCAGGAAGCGGCGGCAGGCTAAATTGACGGATCTCCTTTCCCAAATACACACACTTGAAATTAAGAACAAACAGTCCCCCTCGGATGCGATCTTGCAATCATTGTCAGGTCTTAGGCATGAACTTCGTCTGCTATTTGTGGACCAGTCTGACAAACTTTTGAACAGTCGTAAAAGGAATCACTATATCCAGGCAAATAAGGCAGGCAAACTTCTCGCCAACAGGGTCAAACAAAAACAAGCTAGAACGAGGATCCCTTACCTGATAGGCACATCCTCCTCCCATAGGATATCCCACCCGCAGGACATTGCCGACACCTTTGCTGACTTTTAGGCCTCTTTATATAACCTAAAAGACTGTCCCGACGAACATCAACCCACAGACTCTGCTATAAATAACTTTTTGGCATCCCTACAACTACCTGCCCTCTCTGACTCCCAACTCCACCTTCTAAACGCGCCCATCACCAAAAAAAAAATAGAGGACGTCATCAAAACATTACCCAAGGGTAAATCTCCCGACCCGGATGGGTTCATTAATGAGTACTATCAACATTTTTCCCTTACCTTATCGCCATATTTGGTTGACGTGTTTCACAAAGCTTTGGTGAATGAGGGTCAGTGATTGCAGCGCTGCTATGAAATAATTAAATAAATATGTGTTCATAAAAATCAATATCATAAGCTAAAAATGGTGATGAATCAACCATCAATAAAGTGCCAGTGAGTGCAAATTCTGTGCAAAATAACAAACTCATAAAAGTGCAAATATTACAATGTAAAACTCATATCTAAAAATGCAATCTATGTGCAAACAGTCCATATAACAGTCCTTAATATAGCAGGAACTGGATGCTTATTCTTGTGGCTTCGGGGTATCCCCCTTAGGGTATCTACTTACCACTATGTGGTGAGATTGAAGCAGATTGAAGCAGAGTAAGCTGGTGTTTATCCTATGTCTCCTGCAAGGCTGATTTGGCTGTATGTTGGTAGCGATCCTTATTCACAATGCGGTATTCCCAGGTGATCTCATAGAAATAAAATTACTGGACATAGTGAGGACCGTTTAAAATACATTTATTGGAGATTAAAATACAGTGGGATACTCACAAACATAAATCATGAAAGAGCCTGTATGTGCCTATACTCGGTGCGGTGGTATGCCGCTCCACAGCGTTCTCCTCACCGAGCTGAAGTCACGTGGCTGCCTCTCGGCCAATGGCTAGACGCGTTTCGCTGTGAACACAGCGTCATCTGTAGCTTTTGTTTCACAAAGCGACTTCTAGTGGTTCCCTTCCTCCAGATATGCTCAAAGCATATATCTCCACTCTCCCTAAACCGGGCAAAGATCCCACGACCCCTGCCAACTTCCGCCCTATTTCCCTTCTCAATTCGGACGCTAAGCTTTTTGCCAAAATTATAGCTAAACGTATCCAAGGTGTACTACCGATCCTCATTAAACGGGGCCAAATGGGGTTTATGCCGGGTCGTCATACTTCTGACGCCACTAGGCGTGTCATAGACATCACACACTTTGCCACCCTCCACAAGATCCCATCCATTCTACTAACTATAGACGCAGAGAAGGCTTTTGATAGCGTCCACTGGGGGTATATGTACTCTGCGCTGAAAAAATTTGGCTTCTCTGGCTCCATATTAATGGCCATCTCTGCATTATATTCTGCCCCTTCTGCCCAAGTCAACAACTCTGGTGTCCTCTCGAAACCGCTTCGAATTACCAACGGTACTAGACAGGGTTGCCCACTGTCCCCTACCCTATTTAATTTGATAATCGAACCTCTAGCAGAACATATACGTAAAGAAAAGACTATATCTGGGTTCTCCATCGCAGGCACCCAACACAAGATAAACTTATTTGCGGATGATATCATTCTCATGTTAACTAACCCATCCCATTCCCTACCGGCTGCGTACCTTGCCCTCCAGACATTTAGTAAAGTCTCGTATTACAGACTGAATGCGACCAAATCCTCTATCCTTGACCTGGGGGTTAGCAGACCCGTGAAATCCCTCCTGCAGAAATCCATCCCTATCCCATGGACCCCAAATAGCGTACATTATCTGGGCATTGATGTCACTGCCTCGCCGGTTTTATTGCTTCCCACTAACTTGACCCAACTCCTCAAAAAAACCAATGAAACATTAAAGCACATTGCAAAAACTGAACTGGCTTGGTGCGGTCGCCTGGCTGCATATAAGATGATGGTTTTACCTCAAATCTTATATCTTTTCCGGAATCTGCCTATTCCCTTCCCCGACACCAGCATATCCTTATTAACTAAATCACTTCACAAGTTTCTATGGGCTGGGAAACGAGCACGTTGTGCAACTTCTATCCTCCACAAACGAAAACAGCTGGGTGGTGCAGGCCTACCCGACCTCCACTCTTATTATTGGGCGAAAAATCTCTCCCAAACAAAATCTTAGCTACACCAATCCTCCCCCCCTATTTGGGTTGATTTAGAAACGGCCCTAGCCCCTACAAAAGACCTTCGCCTACTCCTCATTAGTGACAAATGGCTCCACTGGAATTTGAAGTCACTCGTACTACCCATGCAAGCTTCTCTAAGAGCTTGGCGCAAGCCTACACTCTTTCACTCTACTTTAGATCTGCTCCCACACACACCCATGCCTTTGAATCTACTAAACACATATGTTCCTGACATTCCCCTTAGGATCCTGCGTTGCCATAGCATTGTAGATGTTGCACAATTCTTCAAAGGTGACGAATTGATACCTTACCACACTCTCATGCAAACATATAATATACCTACCTCGCTCCACTTCTCCATTCTCCGTATACACCATTTTCTCTCCCAACACCCGCTTAAAGGACTGATAGTGGACAAAAGGATCTGGGATCAATACAATACCCACTCAAGACCACTCAAAGGTCTCTTTTTTTACTATGATATCCTGTTGGATAACACCTCATTTGAGAAAACCCCCCTATGTTCAAGTGGGAAGTAGACCTTGGTAAGACCTTTTCTATCGCACAGTGGCAGCAAGCGCTAAGAATAGTGCATAAACACACCCACTGCGCCACACATTGGGAAATGTCCATGAAGATCACCAACAGGTGGTATTACACACCTTATCGCCTGGCAGGTTTCTCAAACACATACTCCCCCTTGTGCTGGCGAGAGTGCGGAAACACAGGAACTCTTATCCATATACTCTGGGAGTGTCCTTCTCTTAAAAGCTTATGGAACACTGTCTTTAAGTACATAGCAACCCATACTGGTTGCATTATCTCCCCTGATGCCGCACTGGCGCTTCTACACTTGGGCATGGACAAGCTCCTGTACCGCTTCCATGCCTGGATTACCCATATATTAATCGCAACCCGCCTACTAATTTTAAGGAAATGGAAAACCACTACCCCCCGAACTTACAGGAAATCGTTGTACTGACTCAAACCAACCACAAATATGGTCCATAGCTGTAAATGAAATGTCTTTGAATAGATTTGACCATTGTTGGAACTTCTGGGCTTCGTGTAATTGAAATGTCTTTGAGCAAATTTAATCATTGTTGGAACTTCTGGGCTTCGGTGCAATCGATACCTCTCAGGTCAGCGGGGGGTCCTCGTGTGTGAGTCAGAGACCCAAGAGGGTGGCTTACCCGCGGGGAGCTCCTGCGCTCTCCATACTTTTTTTTCCAGACCCTCTACCTTAAACGGAAGTGCCTGGATAGTTATCATTCATTCCCTAGTATCTCAGATCCCAAAGTTATCTGGTATATGGTATTACATTATCTTCATGTAGTCCACTCTACCCATGTGTCAGATCTGCAGTTCAAATTATTTGCTTCTCATTTGCTTCTCTTGCTTCTCATTTGCTTTCTATTTTGATTTGCTAATGTTTGATGATTGACGGATTCCCCCTCCCCCTCCCCCCCCCTTTTGCTTTATGTATGTTCGATGATTACTACTGTACTACTGTACTTAATACAATATGTGTATACAATGCTCTCTACGGCATTATTTACGGAGTTTTCCATTGTTTGTTATATCCTGAAAAATCCAATAAAAACCTATTTAAAAAAAAATATATATATATATATGGCTGCAACTATTTACAGCCATTGATTAGTGTATAATGTCCTGGAGGGGTGGATTCCTCTATCCACCTCATTTGTGTGAATGGAGGAATCTGGTGGCAGAGCAAAAAAAAAAAGAACTGTGCATGGCCAGCTTTAGTTTTTCCAGGATCAGGTGTCTCCATTGAAAGATGTCTTTTTATTTCATATTCTTAAGGACAACTAAAAAATGTTGGATTTTCTGTCACTTACTAAATAGAGGGAGAATGTCCCTAATGGTGGCATAGACAGCAACAACCTTTTGACAGACCTTCCCCATCTCCTAAACTTAAAAAAAAAAAAAAAAAATTTGGATAGAGATATATTTTACATGCTTGAACTGCACATGCTTTTTCTATATAAAGGAGTGTGGAATGTGGTATTGAGAATCGACTCAAAAATATGTTGTTTTCTTGTCACCCATCAAATAAATGACTTTACAAGGGTGTCATACAATCATTTAGCTTTGAAAAGATATTCCAAAACAGATCTTCAAACAACTACAAACAGTAACAAATAGTAATAAAAGAAAATATAATGTAGTAATTTTCTTTCACAGAAACACAAATATCAAGGTTTTTGAAAGACCGTAGTTAAGTAAAGAGGTTTGAAAATATCATCACTTTCTTTAGAAACGATTAAAAAAAAAAAAAAAAAAGCATTTTATATAAACTTTACTAAAATACAATTGGTGACAAGGGAAACATTAAAAAATTCTACCCTGAATGACATAAAACGAAAGCAGCACTGTCAAGCTATCTCACGAAGCGTAAACAAACAGCATGCACAGCAGTAAAAGGCTTCATACTAGAATTTTCATCACTAAATTACTACTTTGGGACTTATTCATTCCAGTTGATGTAATTACATTTACATTGTGGTGCTCTTACAAAAACATATGACATTTATAAATAAAAGTTGTTTTTAGAATGATTAAAAATGACTTTTTATCCCTATAATATATTAAAGCTGATCTTCGGCTCTTAGCGAAGCTTAAGTCAATTGGATCAAGCTTGTTCAAATGAACTTTATACTTCACAAAGAGATGAAGCAGCTCCTTAGCACTGTATAAACTGTTTAAAGCCTCAGTTACATAAAGTATACAGCTTTGTGTTCCCGCAATGGGATGGGAACTTCCTGTCCCACTACTTGAACGGTGCTCAGCCTTTAACAAGGAGCTTTGTATTTTATGACAGACAAGTGGGCATGGCTTAGGGGCCCATGACATGGGATTGTGGCTGCCATTTAAATTAAAAAAAAAAACAACATTTTTGTTAGGTGCCTATAGCTTTAAGGCCTTGAGTTGACCTGTCACGGGGATTTGAAGTGGGACATGTTTTGAATCCCCTCACGTGTAATGAGGGGCTATAAAAGCCTCTGTCATGATAGGAATTAGGGATGGCCTTGCGGTTCGCCCAGCAATCGGTTCGTGGCGAATTTTGCTTGTTCGCAGCCCGACAATTTTGCGAACACATGGCGTTGTTCACGGCGGCCATATTAGTTTACATTGGGGAGAACTTTGACCCATAACACAGCCGTCAGGTGGAACGGGACAGCCAATTGAAACATTTCAGCACATGGACATGCCCCCTACCTTATAAATAGACCAGAGCTGGCGGCCATTTCACATTCTGCTTTTTGTCAGCGTAGGGAGAGGTTGGCGAGTGCATCAGGGACAGATTGCCAGTGACACAAATAGCTCTGTTAAGATCCACAAAAGTCCTTTTCAGGGCTGGTATTTGGTATAGGTCTACAGTCTCTTTTCAGTGTAGGGACAGGTATGCTGTGTTCATCAGGGACAGATCGTCAGTGACACAAATCACTCTGTTAAGATCCACAAACTACCTTTTAAGGGCTGGTATTTGGTATAGGTCTGCAGTTTCTTTTCAGTTTAGGGACAGGTATGCTGTGTGCACCAGGGACAGACTGTCAGTGACACAAATCGCTCTGTTAAGGTCCACAAAAGTCATTTTAAGGGCTGCTATTTGGTATAGGTGTGCAGTGCACTATATAGGGGTGTAATCCACGTATAATATACTTTGTAATATAGAAAGCGTATTATAGTGGATTTGTATTGTGCACTGTGCAGCATTGTGACTGGTGCGGTGAGTGTTGCTGCAACAATACTACAAACAGGGACAAAAGCACTTTTAATGTATTATGACTGGTATGATAGACCAGTGGCCCCCCAATACCACATATTGAAGTGGGGTGTTATTTAATAGTATACTTTTCTAAGACTGTATTGTAGTCCTAAACATACATATATTTGTAGCGCTTACACCTAGGTTAAAAAGTCCTTGAAATTAAAAAAGAAACAGTCTTTTTAAGATCAATCCAAGTGTTGGAGAACCACGTGCAAATTAGAAAATTGTGTGAGCAATCCTTCCTTCCTTCAAAAGCCACGTGACACAGACCACCACCAAGATAGGTATCAAAAATACCCTTACCAGATATCACCATATACTGAGCAATCAAATGGTATGGACCTCAAAGACATAGGATCGATCCTGATGGATGTCCTGGGCACACTCAAATCATAAACACCGGAGTCCTCTCGCATATAACTCAGAAAACATATAAGAGAAACCTCTCATGGTGCAGTATGTTTGATTAAAAGGAATTTATTGATAAATTCTTATAATATTGCACTCACATTATTGCAGAGTAACAGCAGCGTTTAGAAGCGTGCATCCCGGGATGTTTCCAACCATAAAGATGGCCGCCGTCGTCGTCCACTGCACATGCGCCCGCCTCCACCAATGGGAACGCCCGACGTACGTTTCGTCACACGGAATGACGTCGTCAGGGGCGTGGCCACGCGGCGGAGGGACGCAGTACATATAGGGGCACGACGAAGCGGATTGGCTGTGTATATTAGCCGGAAATATGGGGCTATGCGCTCCAAAAACCGGAAGTATTCTTACATGAACCCGGTGGTAGCTGTAAGCCACTCTAAATAGAAATAAATGAATATACTATGCCGGGAAGAAAAAAGAGAAAAGTATAAATATAAATCTCCATTGACCAAATGTTCTTATAATAGAAAATCTATTTTGGCCAAAATAAATGGTGTGAGTCTATAATAGACACACATGTACAGCGTCGAGACGGCGCCATCTAGTGGTTCAATGAAACATCCTCATGCCAGCAATCCATTGCCACTGATAACAATACAAAAATAAAACACTCAAACAATACACAATTACATAGAACATAAATTAATAAATGAATCCTTAAATTACGGTGCAAGCAGACAGATAATTAAAACCATCATAGGAATTAACTCCTAATCAAAAAATAATCAACAATATTAAAAATTAGGAAAATGTCTCATGATGATAAAAAAGAAATTATTGGATGGAGAAATGGGATTGTCAAGCGTTATTTATAATCGCATTTAAGTCCCATTCCACGTTAAGTCCATGGGGTGAATAGGCGAATGAATTGAGGAACGTCAGCTGGAAGGAGACTTACATCTGGCTACCGCTGACGTTTCCTCACTATATACTATCATTTCACATGAACATGGAATGGAGGCGGTTGGTCATTACTTGGGGCAGAGTGTACCTCTGGGGTTTCAGAGAGAGTTTCTAATGTCACTCCTCGACTTTGCAATGAGTCGGAACTATTTTTGGTTCGATAATACCTACTACCGTCAGAGTCGGGGAGTGGCTATGGGAGCCAAGTTTGCGCCAAGTATGGCCAATTTATTTATGGCCAAGTGGGAGGAGGATGTAATCGGTGGGGTTCCCCAGCCGGAGTTAGTTCTCTGGAGGAGGTACATCGATGACATCCTCCTCTTATGGGATGGCGATTTTGCGTCCCTTGAAACATTCATGACGAGATTGAACACAAATGATAGGGGGATTGTATTGACCTTTGAGTGGAGCAAGAGTGCTATCCACTTTCTAGATCTTAATATTAAAATCATTGAGGGTCAGATCACGACCTCTACCTACTTTAAGGAGACTGACAGGAACGGATTTATTGACAATACCAGCTGTCATCACCCAGCCTGGCTTAAATCCGTTCCTGTCAGTCAATTCCTGAGGCTCAGGCGTAACTGCTCCAAAAAGGAGGACTTTGTCATAGAAGCGGCCTCCCTAAAGAAAAAAATTTTGGAGAAGGGTTATGCCGAGAATGACCTTGACTTGCCATACTGAGGGCAGAACAAAAAGATAGTGAAGAGTTGCTCCAACCTAGAGTCAAACATGCAGATAACTCCTTTTCACGTGCTTTCTTTTCATCATTCTCCACTCAGCATTTCTCCATTAAACAGATTTTGAAAAAACATTGGCCAGTGCTAAAGAATGATGGGGTTTTGGGTCCGGTTTTGCCAGAAACACCCCAGGTGGTTTTTAGAGGTGTACCTCCGTTGAGGTTACAAATAGCCCCCAATGTCATCAACCCCCCTAAAAGGGTATCTTTTTTCAAAATAAAGTGTTTTTTTTTCCTTGCAGGCGTTGTAGCGTCTGTAGGGTTAACACGGGAGGTAGGAAAAAGTGTGAGCAGTTTGAAGCTAGATGTACGAGGGAGGTACATAAAATCAACACTTTTATCACCTGTGCGTCCACACACGTGGTGTATCTTATTAGGTGCCCATGTGGTCTGGAATACATTGGGAGGACCACTAGGATGCTCAAGGTCTGCCTGAATGAGCACATCACCAACATCTGTAATGGATTCCCTAAACATAGTGTTTCCCGCCACTATGATACTCATCACAATAGGAATCCTGCGGGCACGCTGTTCCTTGGAATAGACAGATATGTGGGGAACTGGCGGGGAAGTAACCTCACGAGGGGTGTTTCCAGGCTGGAAACATCCTGGATTTACCGGGTTAAGGCCTATGCACCCCATGGACTTAACGTGGAATGGGACTTAAATGCGTTTATAAATAACGCTTGACAATCCCATTTCTCCATCCAATAATTTCTTTTTTATCATCATGAGACATTTTCCTAATTTTTAATATTGTTGATTATTTTTTGATTAGGAGTTAATTCCTATGATGGTTTTAATTATCTGTCTGCTTGCACCGTAATTTAAGGATTCATTTATTAATTTATGTTCTATGTAATTGTGTATTGTTTGAGTGTTTTATTTTTGTATTGTTATCAGTGGCAATGGATTGCTGGCATGAGGATGTTTTATTGAACCACTAGATGGCGCCATCTCGACGCTGTACATGTGTGTCTATTATAGACTTACACCATTTATTATGGCCAAAATAGATTTTCTATTATAAGAACATTTGGTCAATGGAGATTTATATTTATACTTTTCTCTTTTTTCTTCCCGGCATAGTATATTCATTTATTTCTATTTAGAGTGGCTTACAGCTTTCGCCGGGTTCATGTAAGAATACTTCCGGTTTTTGGAGCGCATAGCCCCATATTTCCGGCTAATATACACAGCCAATCCGCTTCTTTGTGCCCCTATATGTACTGCGTCCCTCCGCCGCGTGGCCACGCCCCCGATGACGTCATTCCGTGTGACAAAACGTACGTCGGGCGTTCCCATTGGCAGAGGCGGGCGCATGTGCAGTGGACGACGACGGCGGCCATCTTTATGGTTGGAAACATCCCGGGATGCACGCTTCTAAACGCTGCTGTTACTCTGCAATAATGTGAGTGCAATATTATAAGAATTTATCAATAAATTCCTTTTAATCAAACATACTGCACCATGAGAGGTTTCTCTTATATGTTTTCTGAGTTATATGCGAGAGGACTCCGGTGTTTATGATTTGAGTGTGCCCAGGACATCCATCAGGATCGATCCTATGTCTTTGAGGTCCATACCATTTGATTGCTCAGTATATGGTGATATCTGGTAAGGGTATTTTTGATACCTATCTTGGTGGTGGTCTGTGTCACGTGGCTTTTGAAGGAAGGAAGGATTGCTCACACAATTTTCTAATTTGCACGTGGTTCTCCAACACTTGGATTGATCTTAAAAAGACTGTTTCTTTTTGAATTTCAAGGACTTTTTAACCTAAGTGTAAGTGCTACAAATATATGTATGTTTATGCTTCATGACTTATCAGGGTCATTTTCTGTGTAGCTGCTTTTTGTATTGACTTACTTGATTATTGTGGAATACGTTTAATGTGAATTATTTAATGTTAATTGATTTTTAGCCAAGTGGTGCATAGCGCAGCTGTTTTATATATAGTTTGTATTGTAGTCCTGCAAAAATTTGACCTCTTTTGCTGTGTTAACTGTGTTACACACAGTGACAACAGTTACTGGCCAATTATTTGTAGAACTGGTGTGATTTAACTGTGGTCCCCCAATACCACAGATTGAAGTGGGGTATTATCTGAGTATACTTTTATAAATGTATTTGTATCCTGCAACAATATTGCCTCTTTTGCTGCGTTTACTCTGCTACACACAGTGCCAAACTCCCTGGCCAATTTTTTGAACAACTGGTGTGATAAACCAGTGGCCCCCCAATACCACATATTGAAGTGGGGTGTTATTTACAGTATACTTTTATAAGAGTGTATTTTAGTCCTGCAAAAATGTGGCCTCTTTTGCTGTATTAACTGTGCTACACACAGTAACAACAGTTACTGGCCAATTTTTTGTAGAACTGGTGTGATAAACCTGTGGCCCCCAATACCACAGATTGAAGTGGGGTGTTATATACCTTTTTCCAGATATATTGCGATTCTCTAGAGACTTTTGTCACAGGGTAAAGTGTGAAGTTTCAGAAGGTGCGTTGGATTACGTTAAAGGACACACCAGACTTGGTTGAGTGGCTCACTCAGCCTTCCTCTTCTGCACCCTCCTCATCCTCTCTATCTGCACCCTCTTCACTCTCTGCTGTGTGCAGCCCCAAAAGACACCACCACAAACATCGCCACCACCACCATATACCCTCTGCTTGAGTCACTGAAATTATTTTCCGATCCATCACAAGACATTTGCGATGTTAGTGGTGGGGAAGGTGACGTGGATGATGACGTGTCTATGGAGGTCACGTGGGTGGCCACAATAGAGGAAGAGGAGGGGAGTTCAGAGGGAGAGATGGACCAGCAGATAGGGAGGAGAGGCAGGCAGAACTTGCATTGCACAAGAGGTACAAAGCAGACTGCAAATGTGTCAGGAGCGAGCCATCAACCATGTACAGTCACATCTGGCGCTCCCATGACGCCGGCACATGGCTCCGCAGTGTGGGCTTTTTTTAATGTGTCCATTGCTGACAACAGTGTTGCCATCTGCAGGATTTGCAGTCAACTCATAAGTTGCGGTAAGCCCAACACTCACCTAGGGACGACCGCCTTAAGAAGGCACCTGAACTCCCATCACCGAGCCTAGTGGGAGCACACTGTCAGAACCCACAAAGCCACACTCACTGTCCAGGCTCTCACCGTCCAGCCTCTTCTCCTTCTCCTCTCTCCTCACAATTATCCTCCACTCCACCTTCCATAATGCCGTTGTCACATTGTTCTGAAAAAAGGCAGGCTTCTGTGACCCAAATGTTCGAGCGGAAAAAAAAGATTACGCCGGATAACCCTCTTGCCCAACGTTTGACTGCTGGCTTGTCGGAACTGATAGCCAACCAACTACTGCCATATCAACTGGTGGACTCAGAGGCCTTTCGTAAAATTGTGGCCATTGAAACACCACAATGGAAGGTCCCAGGCAGGAAATATTTCTCATAGAAGGGCATTCCAGAACTGTATAGCCATGTTCAGCGGCAAGTGAATATATCTCTGGCACACAGTGTTGGTGCCAAGATACATCTGACCACAGACACATGGTCTAGAAAACACGGGCAGGGAAGGTATATCACTTTTACTGTCCACTGGGTGAACCTTCTGACGGCCATCAAGCATGAAACCCGTGGCACCCGTGTAGATTTGGTTGTACTGCCACTAGTTGCATGCAGGCCTGCTTCTTCTTCTCCTCCTCCTACTCCTCCTCCTCCATCCTCCCTCTCCTCCTTTTCTGCTGCTACCATCTCTTCCGCTGCGCCGCCAAGGATCCCCAGAAATCTATTCCACATGCCAGGTGAGATGTTGCCATGCTGTGCTGCGTCTGTTGTGCCTGGAAGCCAAGAGCCACACTGGTCCTGCACTTCTTTCAGCTTTGTATTCACAGGCAGATCAGTGGCTGACACCGCTCAATTTGACAGTTGGTAAAGTGGTGAGTGACAAATGTCCTGAGTGCGCTGAAACAGGGCAAAATAGAAAAACACGTGCCATGCATGGCACACGTCCTGAACTGCAGCGATTCGTTGCCAAATACCCTGGAGTCCAGGACGTCTTGCGGCAGGCCAGGAAAATCTTGGGCCATTTCAGAAGATCTTACACAGCCATGGCTCGCCTTGCTGACATTCAGCGGTGACACAACCTGCCCGTCAGGCATATTATTTGTGCCTGCCCGACGCGATGGAACTCTTCGTTGCATATGCTTGAAATGCTTCTCCAGCAGAAAAGTGCAGTTAACGACTACCTGTACGAACTCTGTGGCAGGACAGGTTCTGGGGAGCTTAGGTTTTTTTCACCTCACCAGTGGCTGCTCATGCTGGACGCATGCAGACTTCTGCGGCTATTCGATGAGATCACCAAACTGGTCAGTCACGGCCAGCGCGCCATCAGTGACATTGTTCCTTACACCTTCTTTCTGGAGCGTGCATTGCGTTGTGTTATTGATCAAGCCGTCGAGGAGCAGGAGCAGGAAGATGAGGAAGTCGCAATGTTGGATGAATTCCCAGTGAGTGCTACTCCATCTGAGACAAGTCAACAACAGGAGTCTGAAGAGGAGTCAGAGGAGAATGGTGCCGAGGCGGTTGAGGAGGAGCAAGAAGAGCATGCTTTAAACCTTTCTGGGATCCCTGGTGATATCTGTGGATGGGGGGAAGAGAACGAGGACGACATTATCCTGGATGATGAGCTGGAGCCAGGCCACTACACCGCTTCCAATTTAGAGCGAATGGGGGCCTTCATGCTCCAGTGTTTTAACCACTTTACCACCGGAGGATTTTGCTGTCTTACGTCTGGGCCACTTTTTGCGATTCGGCACAGTGCAAATTTTACTGACAATTGCGTGGTCGTGCGATGCCGTACCCAAACTAAATTTACGTCCTTTTTGTTCCACAAACAGAGCTTTCTTTTGGTGGTATTTGATCACCTGTGCGATTTTTACTTTTTGCGCTATAAACAAAAAAATAGCGTAAATTTTGAAAAAATAACAATATTTTTCAAATTTTTTTATACGAAATTCCCCCCCAAAAAAATTAAAAAATCTAATTTTTTTTTTAATTTTTGGCCAATTTGTTTTCTGCTACCTATGTTTGGTAAAAAAAATTACAATAAACATATTTTGATTGGTTTGCGCAAAAGTTATCGCGTTTACTAACTAAGGGAAAGATTTCTGTCATTTTTGGTGTTTTTTTTTAACGAGTAATGGCAGCGATCTGCGATTTTTTTGCGGGACTGCGACATTGCGGTGGACAGATCGGACTTGACTGACATTTTTGACACTTTTGGGGGTACCAGTGACATTACTACAGTAATCAGTGCTATAAATATGCACTGTTACTGTAAAAATTACACTGGCAGGGAAGGGGTTAATTTTATTGGAGAGGGAGGGGATAATGTATGCCTGGTGCTTACTGACGTGTGTGGTGGGAGGTGACTATTAGGGATGATCGAACTTTTGAAAAGTTCGGTTCGACCAGAACACCCGAACTTCACGAAAGTTCGGTTCGGATTTCAGAACCCCATTGAAATCAATGGGACCCGAACTTCTGTAATCAAAAAACACCATTTTTAAGCCCTAAAACCCAATAAATGCCCCTAAAAAGTGCCTAGGGTTCTGGGTCATGCCCCAGGGACTATTAATCACACAAAAAAAAGTTCTTAAAAATTGTCATTTTTGATAAAAAAGCCAATTATTGAAAAATTAAAAAAAAAAAAAAAGAGATTTTTTTGATTTTTACTTTGGATTTAGTATCTGGGGGGTCTAAAAGGTGTGCATGTGAAGTTTCAGCTCTGTAGCATGTCCAGAACCATGAAAAAAAAAAAGATAATTTTTCAGTAGAACAGGGATGTGGTTCGGGAGCCTCCTTTAACTTTAACACCTATATGATATTTTTTTCTGGTTCTGGACATGCTACAGAGCTGAAACTTCACAGGTACACCTTTTAGACCCCCCAGACACAAAATCACACAAAAAAAGTTCTTAAAAATTGTCATTTTTGATAAAAAAGCCAATTATTGAAAAATTAAAAAAAAAAAAAAAAAAAGAGATTTTTTGATTTTTACTTTGGATTTAGTATCTGGGGGGTCTAAAAGGTGTGCATGTGAAGTTTCAGGTCTGTAGCATGTCCAGAACCCCCCAAAAATTAGCATTTTCTTATAATTTTTATTAGAACAGGAATACGGCTTCTCTACGGCGCTTTTTCTTGCATTTATCGGGCATTTTTGGAGGCAGGCATGACTTTTTTTGGATTTAGTGTCTGGGGGGTCTAAAAAGTGTACCTGTGAAGTTTCAGCTCTGTAGCATGTCCAGAACCAGAAAAAAAGATAATTTTTCAGTAGAGCAGGGATGGTGGGACCCCTCTTTTACACTTATATGATCTTTTTTTGGGGTTCTGGACATGCTACAGAGCTGAAACTTCACAGGTACACCTTTTAGACCCCCCAGACACAAAATCACACAAAAAAAGTTCTTAAAAATTGTCATTTTTGATAAAAAAGCCAATTATTGAAAAATTAAAAAAAAAAAAAAAAAAAAAAAGAGATTTTTTGATTTTTACTTTGGATTTAGTATCTGGGGGGTCTAAAAGGTGTGCATGTGAAGTTTCAGGTCTGTAGCATGTCCAGAACCAGAAAAAAAAGATCGTTTGTATTAGAAAACTTTAAGCACAGGAATATGGCTTCTCTGCTGTAACACCTTGCCGGTTTAATAGCAGGCATTTTTTTGGGTTCTTTGCAGTCAGGAAAAACATCTGAACTTGTGTATAGTAGTACTGTGCACAAGTTCTGATGTTTTGCCTGCCTCCAAAATTCCCCAAAAAATGCCAGCAAAAACACACCTGGGCATTTTTTTTTTTGACACTAGCGTTTTTTTGGCATTTTTTGGGGTTCTTTTGAGGCAGGCAAAACATCTGAACATGTGTATAGGGGGTATATATAGGCATATATGTCTGAATATATACCCCTAGACATATATAGGTGTGATAGTAGCAGAAATATATTACTGTAAATGATTTCATTAGCGCAAGCATTTATTTCTGCTACTATCACACCTATATATGTCTAGGGGTATATATTCAGACATATATGTCTATATATACCCCCTATACACATATTCAGATGTCATGTCTGACATCAAACATGTCCTCAAAAAAGCACTGGCAGTGGCAGCCCCTGCAGCATTAAAAAATGCTTGCTGGTGAGAAGCCACATTCCTGTCCCGAAGCAGAGAAATGATCATTTCTCTATAGCGGTCACCCTGCTATGGAAGGGTTTTGTCACCCTGCCATAGCAGTCACTGTCAGTTAACCCTACACTACACTACGGTCCCCTGACACTTAACACTTTCCCTACAGAAACTAAATTTTTGAAGCTAACTTAAGTGTAAAGGAGCACTCTAACTACACTAGATATCCCTTTCCTCACGCTAAAAATAGCTAAATGACACTTTTAAAGTAAAATTAACAGAACTGCTTCCACTCTCTTCCATGTCCAGTATAACAATGCTGGGAATATGGCGGGGGCGATCTTATATACTGGGGGGCGTATTCACTAATGATTGGTCTAGGGACCCCCTAGTCACTCCAATCACATTCCTAGCATTCTTCTGCCCCCTCAATTGGCTTTTGCTAATGGTTCTGGTCCAATCACGGGCTTTTAAAGCCCATTTCCTGAAGCATTGCATTTTGGGCGGTTCTGGTTGCCGAATTCCGAACTTTTTGGGCAAAAAGTTCTAAATTCGGCCGAACCTCGAACACCCAATGTTCGGGCCGAACCGATGGTGGACCCGAACCGTTCGATCATCCCTAGTGACTATGTGACACAAGGACAGATAGAGTGCTCAGCTATGCTGAACCCTGCAATCTGACCCTGCTTGCCACTTAGAAGATCCGCCCGCTTGTGTTTACACAAGCGGGCGGATCTCCACACTCGATTCCACCAACGATCGGGGAAGAGCAGCGGTGATCGCCGCTGCTCCTCCCCTGGCCCGACTCCCGCTGTAAATTAATACAGCGGGAGCGAGCCTCCGGAGAAAAGGGGAATGTCTGGTGACGTAGTACTACGTCGCCAGACGTTATCGAGCCACTTTGCCGCAGTAGTGCTCTAGTGAGCAGTCGGCAAGTGGTTAAGGGGGACCCCCGTATAAAAAGCATAAAGGGCAAGGACCAGTACTGGGTGGCAACATACTTAGACCCCCGGGACAAACAAAAAATGGCAGAAATGTTACCAGGGCGGTCAGAATGCAGCACTTCCAGGCCTTGCTGCGAGAAATGCTTCATTCTGCTTTTGCGTGTGCTGGCAGAGGAATTTCCAGTCACAGAGAGACAGTTGCGGGTAGCAATCCAACAGCGTCTGCAAGAAGAGGGCGGTTTGAAGATGTCTTGGTCACTTCAGATATGAGATCCTTCTTTCAACCGAACCATTGACAGCTGTACTTTCGGATCCAACATCAGGGAACGCCAAGACTGACAGGTGTCCGACTACATCGGGTTAATGGCCGATGTGGACACTCTGAGGAGTGATGAACTCCTGGACTACTGGGTGAGCAGGTTTGACCTCTTGCCAGAGCTTGCACAATTTGTAATGGAACTGTTGGCTTGCCCCCCATCCAGTGTCCTGTCCGAAAGGACGTTCAGCGCAGCAGAGGGGATCATGACCGATAAGCGCACTCTCCTAGCTCATGACAGTGTAGACTACCTCACATTTATAAAAATGAATGAGGCATGGATCTCTGAGGAATTCAACACATTTGACCAGTAGACCATGTTTCATTGAAATTGCTCATGACAGGCCACAAATATCCGCCAGACCGCTATCCACCCACAACAATTCCTGGTCCTTGTCTTTGCTAAATACAGCGCATTTCCTGTCCATTGAATGCCTAATTTTTGGGGGCTTTCATGGCCGACAATTATTTTTTCTGTCAATGCCTAATGAACCTTCAGCCACAGAATACTAAGTTCTTAGCTGTCATATAAAGCCATGTGGGTTAATTTTTGGGGCCTATACTGGCCGACACTTTCTTCTGTATCCTGTGAATGCCTAATGTACCTACAGCCACCAAATACTACGTTCTTAGCTGTCAGATAAACCCATGTGGGCTAATTTTTGGGGCCAATACTGGCCGACACTTACTTTTGTGTCCTGCGAATGCCTAATGTACCTTCAGCCACAGAATACAATGTTCTTAGCTGTCAGGTAAACCCATGTGGGCAAATTTTTGGGGCCAATACTGGCTGACACTTACTTCTGTATCCTGTGAATGCCTAATGTTCCTTCAGCCACAGAATACAACATTCTTAGCTGTCAGGTAAACCCATGTGGGCTAATATTTGGGGCCAATACTGGCCGACTCTTACTTCTGTATCCTGTAAATGCCTAATGTACCTTCAGCCACAGAATACAATATTCTTAGCTGTCAGGTAAACCCATGTGGGCTAATTTTTGGGGCCAATACTGGCCGACACTTACTTCTGTATCCTGTGAATGCCTAATGAACCTTCAGCCACAGAATACAACATTCTTAGCTGTCAGGTAAACCCATGTGGGCTAATTTTTGGGGCCTTTCATGGCCGACACTTACTTATTTATCCTGTGAATGCCTAATGTACCTTCAGCCACAAAATACCACGTTCTTAGCTGTCAGGTAAACCCATGTGGGCTAATTTTTGGGGCCAATACTGGCCGACACTTACTTTTGTGTCCTGTGAATGCCTAATGTACCTTCAGCCACAGAATACAACATTCTTAGCTGTCAGGTAAACCCATGTGGGCTAATTTTTGGGGCCAATACTGGCCGACACTTACTTCTGTGTCCTGTGAATGCCTAATGTACCTTCAGCCGGTATCAGGACAATATCCCCCCGGACAATATCCCCCCGGAAAACCTCCCCCTGGACATAATCCGCCTGGGACAATATCCCTCGGGCAATATCCCCCCGGGACATAGGGTTAGGGTTAGGGTTAGAGGGTTAGAGGGTTAGGGTTAGAGGGGGGATATTGTCTAGGGGGATATTTTCCAGGGAGGATATTGTCCGGGGGGATGTTGTCCCGGGGGGATATTGTCTGGGGGGATGTTGTCCAGGGGGGATATTGTCCGGGGGGATTTTGTCCGGGGGATATTGTCCGGGGGATATTGTCCTACAATCCCTTCGGCCACAGAATACAATGTTCTTAGCTGTCAGGTAAACCCATGTGGGCTATTTTTTGCGGCCTTTCATAGCCGACACTTACTTCTGTATCCTGTGAATGCCTAATGTACCTTCTGCCACAGAATACTACATTCTTAGCTGTCAGGTAAACCCATGTGGGAAAATTTTTGGGGCCAATACTGGCTGACACTTACTTGTGTATCCTGTGAATGCCTAATGTTCCTTCAGCCACAGAATACAACATTCTTAGCTGTCAGGTAAACCCATGTGGGCTAATATTTGGGGCCAATACTGGCCGACTCTTACTTCTGTATCCTGTAAATGCCTAATGTACCTTCAGCCACAGAATACAATATTCTTAGCTGTCAGGTAAACCCATGTGGGCTAATTTTTGGGGCCAATACTGGCCGACACTTACTTCTGTATCCTGTGAATGCCTAATGAACCTTCAGCCACAGAATACAACGTTCTTAGCTGTCAGGTAAACCCATGTGGGCTAATTTTTGGGGCCTTTCATGGCCGACACTTACTTATTTATCCTGTGAATGCCTAATGTACCTTCAGCCACAAAATACAACGTTCTTAGCTGTCAGGTAAACCGATGTGGGCTAATTTTTGGGGCCAATACTGGCCGACACTTACTTCTGTATCCTGTGAATGCCTAATGTACCTTAAGCCAAAGAATACAACGTTCTTAGCTGTCAGGTAAACGCATGTGGGATAATTTTTGGGGCCTGGAATGGCCGACACTTACTTCTTTATCCTGTGAATGCCTAATTTTACAGACTGGAATTGAAAATCAATAGGTCTGTAAATGTTCTGCCAAATTGTGTAATGGATGCGGACCCATTTTACAGATGTGTGAATGGACCCTATATGTATTTGACATGTATTTACTAGCTGCTGTCAGTTTTGGCTGATTTATGAAAAAAAATATAATTTTTTTTGCTGTAAAAAAAAATATATTTTTTAGGGCAACTTTTCCAATTGCAATACTTCTGTTATGACATTGTCCATGTGGTGGGACTATTTGTGCACAGCTAGTAAGTCTTTTGTGGCTGCAAATATCACCTAAAGGTTTTTAAAGTTCGCCTCCCATTAGTCAATGGGGCCCGCTGCAAACTTGCGGTTCGCGGACATTTGAGAAAATTTGCGGCTGACGTTCACGATCCGCCCCGGCCGATGTTCGTCCATCACTAATGGGAATATTCACATTTGTTCTGGTTTGGTTGGGCGAGCTTCCCTCTCTCCCACCCTGTCATGACACCATTTATGTGGTTTTGTCACCCTTGGATCAAGGGGGGACTCTGCTTAATGAATTTCAGGTTTTATCGCTCGAGTGCTATGACTGAGTGATTTTTAAGTTTTAATATATATATATTTTAATAATCTTATTTATGTTTTTTAATAAAGTTGAATTTGATAAATTTTAAACCAATAAAGGTGCTGCGGCCATTTTAAATGCCAACTTGTTTTATGTCTGTTTTATTTATTCAATATTTAAGTCTGGTTTATGTAAGTTTGAATGTGTGACCTACAATCACATGAATACACATCTTTTTCAGAAATTGCTGAGTTGGGGATAATTGCATCATTCGCCACCTCATTCATAAAATACACATCTCCTTCTGAAAGGCTGAGCATCACTTTGCTCAAATCAACTTTTTCTACGAGTGGGACAGGAAGTTCCCACCCACTGCCTGACCACAGTGCTGTATACTGTTTGTAAAATAAATAGTTAAAGTGTAACTCCACTTTTGTTGAAAAAAAATTCCCCTCTGGGTGATCTCTGAACATTAGAAGGATTTTAACAAACTTTGTTGCAGATTCCTACCTTTTGTTATTCAGAAGAAATTTGTGTTTGTTCCTCTGTGCCTCTGTGCTGAGTGGGTCAAATGGGAGTGATTTCATAATTATCTGTCAGCTGGGGCAGTTGCAGGGCTCTAATGAGGAAATCTTCTGGGCCTGCATCCCTTTAGACATGCTCCTATTGGGAGTATCTCACCAAAAAGGACATTTTTGTTGCAGGGGATGCCAGAATCTGATTTGTATCTTAGGCAGACTTCTAGGAAAATTGGTGAGCCAATCACACAAGCAGGAAATTATGTTTCTGGGGTGTGATCAGTACTAGGGATGGACCGATTATTGGGGGCTGATATGCACTTTTACTGATATTGCCGATATTTCAGGAAAGTGCATGTACCGGAGTGATGCCTGCAGCTAGAGGCATCACCAGGTACTGGCGTCCATAGCCAACGGTTGACTGTCTTGTAATGACAAGCGATTACAAGGAGAGGGAGGACATTCCCCCCCTCCTTCCGCTGCTCGCCCTGGCCTCCCGTTTCACAGGGAGATCTGGGCAACCAGCCTGCACGGCTGCCGAAGGCCCGATCAAAGCCGCATTTGGCTCTGATCGGGTCTACATGCAAAAACCCGGAAGTGATGTCATGAGTGACATCACTTCCGGGTGCTGTCTGGCGCCAGATTAAGAAAAAATACAGCATTCAAAACTTGGCGTTGTGAATGCTTTTAAGTGCAGAGGAGGGGTTTGGGGTCTTTTAGACCCCCAGATCCCTCCACAAAGTACCTGTCAAAAAAATAAAATAAAAACATATTTTTTTTTAAATGTACAAAAATATCGGCCAATACCGGCCGATACTGATATGCATTGGCCAAAATATCAGTATCGGTATTGGCAGGGAAAAAATGATATTGGTTGATCACTAGTCAGTACACATTCTGTGTACAGAACATCTCCAAGTTAGCCATATTGCATTGCAATTTCAGAAAATTACAACAGCTGCAGATTGCAAAGGAAAGGTCCTTTTTAATAACATTCAATTACAATATGACTTGTGTTGCAATTGTGTACGCTATATTGTTTTTTTGCTATTTTTTTTTTTACCCCAAGAAAGGAGAGTAAGACTGGCCATACATGTTCAATTTTCTTGTACAGTTTTCTGTTAGATTTACCACAAACTACATAATAAGAAGTCAAAGCTAAACAACACTTTCACTTGTATCCAGTTAGGTAGGCCTTTGTACTACATAGTTGAAGGTAAATTTCAAGAAAATTGTACAGAAAATTGTAAGAAAATTGTATAATGTATGGCCAGCCTTACCCTTTAATCTTGACCAGCTTGGTTCAAATGAACTATTTAAACTTTACTTAAAGCTGGAGATCAGCTTTAATGATAATTTATTATTGATCAAATATTTTACATCAGTCAGCTTCTCTTTTTTCAGCCCAGCTATATAACTCACACCCTAAAATAACCAACTCTAACTTGGTGTACAGGGCAGTGTCAGTCCTCAGAGTGGAGCATATTGTGCTAGGAAGTTGTCATGAATGTCATTTTACTGCATCATTCAGCTGCCAGCCGGTAGATTTCCTAGCTAACAGTTGAAAGTAAACAAAAAGGAGGTTTAGATATAAAATGTATGCAATGTACACTATATTACCAAAAGTATTGGGAGGCCTGCCTTTACATGCGCATGAATGGCATCCCAGTCTTAGTCCATAGGGCTCAATATTGAGTTGGCCCACCCTTTGCAGCTATAACAGCTTTAGCTCTTATGGGAAGGCTGTCCACAAGGTTTAGGAGTGTGTCTATGGGAATTTTTGACCATTCTTTGTGAGGTCAGGCAGTGATGTGGACGAGAAGGCCTGGCTCGCAGTCCCCACTCTATTTCACCCCAAAAGTGTTCCATCAGATTAGGGTCAGGACTTTGTGAAAGTCAGTCAAGTTCCTCCACCTCAAACTTTACTAAAAGGTAATTGGTGACAAGGGAAACATTAAAATTCTACCTGAATGACATAAAACTGAAGCAGCAAGCTATCTCACAAAGTGTAAACAAACAGCATGCACCACAGTCAGAACCCATTCACACAAGGGCGACTTATGAGGCAACTTGTGTCGCCCCAGGTCGCTTGACATAACAAAAGCAATGTTAATCAATCAGTGCCGTCTTAATTGGCACTACTGAAGTTGCTCCGACTTCAGAAAAGGGTCCTGTACTACTTTGAGGTGACCTGTGATCCGACTTGTCCCATATACTTCAATGGGAGTCGCCTCCTTATCTTAATTGAAGTGACTTGTGATCCGACTTGTGATCCGACTTTCCATAAAAATGGTATTGAACAAGAAAAAAAGAGCATTTTTCTTATAATTTTTATTAAAACATGAATATATCTTCTGTCCACCTGGCCGTTTTTCTTGCATGCATTTATCAGGCATTTTTGGAGGCAGGCATGACTTTTTTTGGATTTAGTGTCTGGGGGGTCTAAAAAGTGTACCTGTGAAGTTTCAGCTCTGTAGCATGTCCAGAACCCCCCAAAATTATCATTTTTCTTATAATTTTTATTAGAACATTAATACGGCTTCTTTCCACCTGGCTTTTTTCTTGCAGGCATTTATCGGGCATTTTTTGAGGCAGGCATGACTTTTTTTGGATTTAGTGTCTGGGGGGTCTAAAAAGTGTCCCTGTGAAGTTTCAGCTCTGTAGCATGTCCAGAACCCACACTGAACCCACTGAACCCACACTGCTGTATTAATAATTATAAGAAAAATGCTTTTTTTTCTGGTTCTGGACATGCTATAGAGATGAAACTTCACAGGGACACTTTTTTGACACCCCAGACACTAAATCCAAAAAATTCATGCCTGCCTCCAGAGACGCCAAAAAAAATGCCCGATAAATGCCAGCAATAAAAAATGCAAGGTGTAGAGAAGCCGCCACACTGCTGTATTAATAATTATAAGAAAAATTATATTTTTTGGGGGTTCTGGACATGCTACAGAGCTGAAACTTCACAGGTACACCTTTTAGACCCCCCAGACACTAATCCAAAGAAAGTCATGCCTGCCTCCAAAAATGCCCGATAAATGCCTGCAAGAAAAACGCCCAGGTGGAGAGAAGCCATATTCATGTGCTCATAAAAATTATAAGAATAATGCTCTTTTTTTTCTGGTTCTGGACATGCTACAGAGATGAAACTTCACAGGTACACTTTTTAGACCCCCCAGACACTAAAGACATGCCTGCCTCCAAAGACGCCCAAAAAATGCCCGATAAATGCCAGCAAAAAAAAAAAAAAGAAAAGGGAAATTAGGTCACAACACATCATATTCTGATTGGCCAAATACAAAGTCCTACAAAGTCGTCTCGAGTCAAGTCGCACTGAAGTCACGCGAAGTCGCGCTCAAGTCGCGCTAAAAGTCGCGCTAGAAGTCGCCCCTTATGAGGCGACTTTAGTGGTCGCGGCAGTGTGAACCGGCTCTCAAAGGCTTCATACTAGAATTTTCATCACTAAAGTACTACTTTGGGACTTATTCTTATCAGTTGATGTAATTAAATTTGCAGTACATTGTGGTGCTCTTACAAAACAAATGAAATGTATGTATTACAATGAAAGTTGCTTTAGAGTTATTAAAAATGACTTTTTATCCCTGTAATATAATAAAGCTGATCTTCGGTTCTTAGCGAAGCTTAAATAATTCATTTGATCAAGCTTGTCCAAATTACCTTTATACTTAACAAAGAGACAAAGCAGCTCTCAGCACTGTATGAATTGGTTGTAGCCTCAGTTACATACAGTATACAGCGTTGTGTTTCTGCAAGGTCCATGTCTTTATGGACCTTGCTTTGTGCACTGGTCCAAATCATTTGGTGGAGGGAGGATTATGGTGTGTGGTTGTATTATAGGGGTTGGGCTTGACCCCTTAGTTCCAGTGAATGGAACTCTTAAGGTTTCAGCATACCAAAACATTTTGGACAATTTCATGCTCCCAACTTTGTGGGAACAGTTTGGGATGGCCCCTTCCTGTTCCAACATGACTGTGCACCAGTGCACAAAGCAAGGTTCATAAAATCAAGGATGAGTGTGTTCGGGGTGGAGAAACTTAACTAGCCTGCACGGAGTCCTGACCTCAACCCGATAAAACACCTTTGGGATAAATTACAGCGGAAACTGCAAGCCAGGCCTTTTCATTCAACATCAGTGCCTGACCTCACAAATGAGCATTCTTCTGGAAGAATGGTCAAAATTTCCCATAGACACACTCCTAAACCTTGTGGACAGCCTTATCAGATGAGTTGAAGCTGTTAGAGCTGCAAAGGGTGGGCCAACTTAATATTAAACCCTGCGGTCTAAGCCTGAGATGCCATTAAAGTTCATGTGCATGTAAAGGCAGATTTCCCAATACTTTTGGTAATATAGTGTGTGTATATATAAATATACATATATATATATATATATATACACACATACTGTATTTAATGTATACATAGGTATGTGAGACTAACACACACATCTAACCAAGGAAGCTGCATTGGTACTTGTGGGCTAACCTGTCTTTGTTTGGTTGTCTAATTAAACATCGCAAAGGAGGTTATTTTTCCATGTTATCCACAAGGGATTGTAAAATGCAGGTTGACTGTTCCAGGGGGCGAGTTAAATATTTATGTCTTTGTTTGTGGTAAACTGCATTTTCAAAGAGTAAATTGTTTACCTATTTGAGCGTGATAAAGATTGCTACTTTGCCTTAAACAATACAGGAAATATCTGAGCAACTTTATTCCCTCAGCTGTTCTTATGTCACACATAAGATCAAAGGTACTGGTGAAACCACCCAAACAGATTACCTTACATTTAAGCCAAACGGTAGAAACTGTACATCTGGAAACAATTCTGATTGCTGACACTGTAGTGTGGAAGCACATGGCCTAGAAGATAGTTTACAGTATTGCATGCATAGAAGCTACCTAGGTGCATAATCTAGATTAGATATACAGGGGATTAGATGGGTGGAGTGCCTCTATGTTTTCAATGACAGAAAAGGAGTAAGTATTTTAAATGGGACTAGGAAGACTTCTTATTCTTGTATTATTTGCAAGTAATCTGTGGACTCTGTCATCTGTTCTGGGATCAAATAAATGCTTTTCTGTGGAGAACCCAGTTGCTGCAGAGATTTATTTGGATTGGAGTTTATATCATGTACACTCCTTTCTTCTTATTAACACTAATAATTATTAGTCATCATCAATATATTTACTATATATTTACAACAGGAGGGTATATTAGTAACATATTTTTCCAAATATGTTAATGGCCATATACTAAAGTATGTACATATTTGCTCACTATTTAGGCAGGTCCTGTCCCCCACTTGGTAAACAACACACTGGTGACATAATTGTCCAAATATTTTTAAAAGAAGTTGTAAACCTCAGAAAAAGAAAAAAAAAACCTGAAAGACAAAGGCATAATGAGCTAGTATGCATTGCATACTAGATCAATATGAAATACTTACCTCAGAACAAAGCCCCTGCAGCGCCACACACCCACTGATGACACGGCTGACATGTTCAGCCGTCTTACTCTCGGGTTCGCGTCCCCTGGCCATCTAATTGGCCAGAGCCACGATGAAGTCAATCCAGCGCATGCATGCAGGAGCCGCCGTTCATGGCACAGGGCTCTGAAGGAAAGGCACACATGCAAAGTAAATATCTCCTAAATGGTGCATATTTAGGAGATATTAACAGTACCTATAGTGAAGCCTTATCATAGGCCTACCTATAAGTACAAGTTACAAAGGAAGCTTTACTTCTTTAACCACTTTACGACCGCGCGCAGTAATACTACTGCGGCAGGGTGGCACGATCCTGTCCAGCCACGTAGTATTACGTCATGCGCGATCGCGGCTCCAGAGCACGCTCCCGCGCGCCGCGGCTCCCGATACCGATCGCATTCGGTAGGGAACCGATCAATCACCAGATACTGACCAATGATTTTTGGTCAGTGTCTGGCGATCGGTCCCCACCAATGACAATCTGTCCCCTGTCTGTGTAATGTAAACACAGACAAGGGAAGTGATGTCACTGTCCCTCCTGGAGTCCTTTCGGTTCCAGGAGAGAGACAGAGACACACCAAAAACGTGAGTTCCACCAACACTACACTGACACACCTCACATAGGCACATTTAACCCCTTCATCACCTCTGATCACCCCCTGATCACCCCCAAACCCCTCACAGTGAACACTATATACAGTGGTATACAGATATTTTACTGATCACTGTATAAGTGTCACTTGTGAGCGTAGTTTGCGCCTGCGTTAGGCCCAAATAGGGTTAGGGTACCCGCCACCTATCCCCTAATAAAGTTTTAACCCCTTGATCAGCCCCAGTTAACCCCTTCACTACCTATTACTCTGTGCACTAAATACAGTATATAGGTAAATACTGATCACTGTATTTAGTGTCACTAGTGACCCTAATTTGCGCTTGCGCTAAGCCCATATAGGGTTAGGGCACCCGCCACCTATCCCCTAAAAAACTTTTAACCCCTTGATCTTCCCCAGTTAACCCCTTCACTCCATATAACACAGTGCACTAATATATACAGTATATCAGATAACTACTGATCACTGTATTTAGTGTCACTTGTGACCCTAATTTGCACTTGCGCTAAGCCCAAATAGGTTTAGGCCACCCGCCATCTATCCCTTATAAAGGTTTAACCCCTTGATCTTCCCCAGTTAACCCCTTCACTCTCTATAACACAGTGCACTAATATATACAGTAAATCAGATAACTACTGATCACTGTATTTAGTGTCACTTGTGACCCTAATTTGCGCTTGCGCTAGGCCCGAATAGGTTTAGGCCACCCGCCATCTATCCTCTATAAAGGTTTAACCCCTTGATCTCCCCCAGTTTAACCCCTTCACTTCCCTGTCACAGTGTTCACTATATACAGTGATTACCGATCACTGTATTAGCGTCACGGGTGACACAATTTAGGCTAGCTAGTTAGCGTCAGGGTCCCACTACACCACCGTTACTTAGCGTCAGAGTCAAGTACACTAACACACACACACCACCGTTACTAGTATAGTGTTTGAACAGATCAATATCTGATCTGATCAGAACTATACTAGCGTCCTCATAATTTAGTGTTCCCCAAACGCAGTGTTTGCACAATCAGCACTGATTCCTGCTAGCACCTGCGTTTAGCCCCCCTGCCCAGCCCACCTTACCCAGGCAAGTGTAGTAATCAATAGATTACTGACACTTCCAAAAAACACATCACACAAAACCGCTGCGTTAGCAGAGTCAGGCCTGATCTCTGTTAGCACTAGCAGTTTTTTTTTGTAGCGACCAAATAGTCCTCGACAACCAGGTGCTTTTATTACCTAGTAGTCGCATCACTGTACGGGTAAATTTAGCTACCAAAATGACAAAACGTTCGTTCAGTGATGAAGCTATATACAGTATAATGACCATGTCAAGTGAGAGCGATGGGGAAGCCTCACCGGCAGAATCAGGGTCAATATACGAACCAGATGACAGCAGCGGCTCCCTGACAGATAGCTCCAACAGAGGGGTCCCTGCTAGGGTCAGGCGTACCTGACCCCATTCTGGAGTTGTTGACTTGCAAGAACTGGAGGTTTCTCGTATGCAGCAGAGTGCCAGTACTAGTGCCGCTCACACTTCTCGTGAACTGGCAAGCACGAGCGGCCTAGTACACCCTGGACCTTCAACCAGCACTGCAGTATCACCTGGTGACGTGGCGAGTCACCTGAGTGCAGTTGAAGCTGGTGCGGTGGCTAGCACGAGTAGTGGCCCGCAGCCACCGCGTATCCGAAGACAGGCCCGTAGAGCCCATAGTGTCCTCCCTGAAGCGCTGGCATATCCTAATTGGCAGCCCACAGATTCCACAGCGCCAGTACTTCCCCCATTCACCGCCCAACCCGGAATCCAAGTGGAAACAGCTGGTTTTAATCCCATAAACTTTTTTGAGCTGTTTTTCACTGAAGATCTTTTCAGATCTATTGTGGACCAATCAAATTTGTACGCTCAACAATTCATCGCCGCCAACCCAAATTCACCCCTTGCCAGACCATTTGCCTGGAATCCTATTACGATTCAGGAGTTTAAAACCTATCTGGGCCTTTCCTTCAACACGGGCATTACAAGAAAGAATGAATTGCGGTTATATTGGTCCACTGACCCAATTCATCAAATGCACGTGTTCTCTGCTGCTATGTCTAGGGCTCGATACGAACAAATATTTTGGTTCATGCATTTTAACGACAATGAACTCTGTCGTCCTCGGGGAGACCCTGAATATGATCGGCTCCACAAAATTCGGCCCCTCGTAGACCACTTCAATCAGCGGTTCGCAGCCTTGTTTACCCCCCCACAAAATGTCTGCGTTGACGAGTCCCTGATTAAGTTTACTGGTCGCCTTGCTATCAAACAGTACCTCCCCAGCAAGCGTGCCAGATACGGGGTCAAGTTGTATAAGCTCTGTGACAGGGCCACAGGCTATACAGTTAATTTCCGTGTCTACGAGGGAAAAGATAGCACTGTGGAGCCCCCTGATTGCCCAGACTACATAGGGAGCAGCGGCAAGATAGTTTGGGACTTGGTGTCACCCTTATTCGGAAAGGGGTACCACTTGTACGTGGACAATTTCTATTCAAGCGTGCCACTTTTTAGACACCTCTATCAATTGCAAATTGGCGCTTGTGGCACCATGCGATCTAATCGCCGGGGCTTCCCCCAACGGCTAGTGAATGCCCCACTGAGCTCGGGGGAGAGAGCCTGCTTGAGGTGCGATGAATTGCTTGCAGTGAAGTGGAGGGACAAACGAAACGTTTACGTGCTGTCCTCCATTCACCCAGACACGGCAGTCCAAATTACTACGGTCACCGGTGTTGTTGTTGAGAAACCCCTCTGTGTCCACGACTATAACCGTAAAATGGGAGGGGTGGACTTCAACGACCAGATGATGGGACCGTACTTAATTGCCCGTAAGGCCAGACGCTGGTACAAAAAAGTGTCTGTATACCTATTTCAATTGGCTGTTTACAACGCTTTTGTCTTATACAAAGCGTCTGCTGGAACATTATCCTTCTTTCAATTCCAAGAAGAGATAATCAGTAGGGATGATCGAACTTTTGAAAAGTTCGGTTCGACCAGAACACCCGAACTTCACGAAAGTTCGGTTCGGATTTCAGAACCCCATTGAAATCAATGGGACCCGAACTTCTGTAATCAAAAAACACCATTTTTAAGCCCTAAAACCCAATAAATGCCCATAAAAAGTGCCTAGGGTTCTGGGTCATGCCCCATTAACTATTAATCACACAAAAAAAAGTTCTTAAAAATTGTCATTTTTGATAAAAAAGCCAATTATTGAAAAATTAAAAAAAAAGAGATTTTTTGATTTTTACTTTGGATTTAGTATCTGGGGGGTCTAAAATGTGTGCATGTGAAGTTTCAGCTCTGTAGCATGTCCAGAACCATGAAAAAAAAAAGATAATTTTTCAGTAGAACAGGGATGTGGGTCGGGACCCTCCTTTAACTTTTTTAATACAAACGTTTTTATTGGGCTTTATAAACAAGAAAGCCAAAAAAACAAAAAAACAAAACCAAAGTATGACATATCAAAGCTGTGTCAGTACAAATTATTCCAAACAAGTCATATATAGCACATGGTAAGGTAAATATATATACCAAAGAGAAAAAAATGAAAAGGTATACAGTATATCAAGTCATGTAAGGCAGCGACATCACATGCTGAATAACCAGGGGCATAGTCATGTGTTTGTAGAAGGCAAAGAATGATAAGACATATCAGAGTCCCAGTTGAAAAGCAAGGCATGGAAATCGATGTCATAATAAATGTGCTATAGTATATTAGCCTGATATTCTGATCATATCAAGTTTCTTAGTGCATACTTCGGAAAAACTAACAGTAACAGTATTAACAGATTGTTCCTGAGATATAAATTATTGTCTGGGGTAGGACCCCCAAGTAGACCACCGAGTGCTGAAAAAGGGTAACCTCATGAAAACTTAAAACAGGATTAGCCCACAACCCAATTCTCCCATTTTTTATGGAAGATATGCATAGTATCATATAATGTGTGATGGACCCTCTCCATACTCCTAATCGCCTCCATTCTCGACATCACCTGAGTCCAAGGGACCGTCTCCGACCGCCAGTTAAGGGCCACCGCCCACAGCACAGAGCAACATAGTGTGTGTGCTAGTCTCTGAATTGGTGCAGGGGCACCAGGAATTTTAGCAAACAGTAGTCCCATCTGGGGGGTAATGGATATTCTTGATGTCAGCATTTGGGAAACCACCTCAGATACTCTATTCCAAACCATAGATAGTCTGCCACATTCCCAAAAAGTGTGAAGTATGGTGCCCGGAGCACCACAGCCACGAAAGCAGCGATCGGAGACCCCCTGATAAAACCTATGGACCCTGTCCGGTGTAAAGTACCACCTAGTGTGGATCTTCACGACCGTGTCCTTCACTGACATTGATTTAGTACATTTATGCATATTTTGTAGCATGGAAGACCACGACTCAACTGACAGTTCCACTCCGAGATCAGCCTCCCACGCCAACATGGCCCGAGATTTGTCAGGTAGGTGGAGGCCATTGAGGTAACTATACAATCTCGAAATTACCCCTCTATCTCTAGATGAGGTACGGCAGATTAATTCAAAGGGGGAAGATTCAAGGCAGCCTGTCAAAGGGCCCTGAGAGCTATAAAAGTCTCTGATTTGAATAAATCTATGGAGTTCAGAATCCGGGACATTATATCTGTTCCTAAGGCCTTCAAAAGAGTAAAAGGAGTTATCTTGGAACAAGGCGTGGAGGGTGGTCAAGGAGTGTTGTATCCACCAGTTATAGGTGTCAGGAGATGTAAATGCCGGTGCAAAGCTTTTATTACCTACAAAGGACATTAAAGGAGGTCTAGATGAGCGCAGCTGGTACCTGTCATGACATGCTGACCAAAGCTTTAGAGTGTGCCATACTATACTATTAAGCTGTTTGAAGTCCCGAGGGTGCGACATGGAGGACCAAAGTAGGCCCTGAAGGTTAAAGGGGCGAACAGACTCGGTCTCAAACCTCAGCCAAGGTGGCAGCGGGGCTCCCGCATGCCATTGTGCGGTCTGGGCCAGTCTAGCAGCCAGATAATAATGCCACAGGCTAGGGACTCCCAGTCCCCCTTGAGAAAGAGGCCTATAAACCGTGGGTTTTCCGCATCTAGGCCTCTTATCTTTCCATATGAATCTGTTCACTGCCCTTTGAACATCCTCCACATCCCCCCTCCGGAGTACAATCGGCAGGGCACGAAAGAGGTATAATAGTTTTGGCAATATAGACATCTTAACTGCCACTATCCTTCCCATGAAAGGGATTGGGAAAGAGTGCCAGAGGGACAACCATTGTTTTACCTTGGCAAAAGCTTGAGGGTAGTTAACGCTATACATAGCTGACAGGGACGGAGCTAGACGTACCCCCAAATACTGCAGGGACTGTTTCGAGACTGGAAAACCAAATGTGGTAGTGATAGTGTCCATTATTTCTTGAGGGATGTTCACCGAAAGGGCTGAACATTTAGAAAGGTTAACACTCAGGCCTGAGACCCTCTCAAAGTCCCTCAATACCTGTATCAAGTTAGGGAGAGAGACCAAAGGGTCCGGCAGGAACACCAACACATCGTCAGCGTACAAACTAATTTTATGTTCCTCCGAACCCTTCGTGTATCCCCTGATCTCTGGATTACTACAGATAGCCCTAGCCAGGGGTTCTATGGCCAGTGCGAATATTAATGGTGAGAGGGGGCACCCTTGTCTGGTGCCCCTACCCAGGGGGAAAAGATCCGAAGAGCAGCCCGGCAGCTTTATTTTAGTTTGGGGATCCCGGTATAAAGCCCTAAAGCCATGCACGAAAGCCCCCCGGAAACCAAACTTAGCCAGAATGACATCCAAATATGGCCAAAGCACACTATCAAATGCTTTGTTGATATCAAGTCCCAGTATCAAGGCCTTACGGTGGAATAGGTCGGCATCCTGAATGATATCCGACGCTAGGCGGATATTGTCTGTTATGTACCTGGATGGAATAAATCCTGTCTGTTCTGGGGCCACCAGGGATGAGATTATAGGTGCTAATCGAGCTGCTAACAGTCTCCCCAAGATTTTAAGATCGTTGTTAAGGACAGAAATCGGCCTATAATTTTGGGGTAGAGAGTGATCCTTGTTAGGTTTAGGGATTAAAGTCATGTTGGCGTGTAGCATATCCGGGGGAAGCGGATTACCTTGTAAAACAAAATTAAAGACCCGTGCCAATTTAGGAGATAAAAAGTCTATAAATTTCTTATAATATGTGGACGTAAATCCGTCAGGGCCTGGAGCTTTAGAAGTTTTAAGGGATTTGATCACAGCTGCCACTTCCTCTTCCGTGCATGGGGCGTTCCCTCCTTTAACTTTAACACCTATATGATCTTTTTTTCTGGTTCTGGACATGCTACAGAGCTGAAACTTCACAGGTACACCTTTTAGACCCCCCCCAGACACAAAATCACACAAAAAAAAAAAGTTCTTAAAAATTGTCTTTTTGATAAAAAAGCCAATGATTGAAAAATTATAAAAAAAAAAAGAGATTTTTTGATTTTGACTTTGGATTTAGTATCTGGGGGGTCTAAAAAGTGTACATGTGAAGTTTCAGCTCTGTAGCATGTCCAGAACCCCCCAAAAATTAGCATTTTCTTATAATTTTTATTAGAACAGGTATACGGCTTCTCTACGGCGCTTTTTCTTGCATTTATCGGGCATTTTTGGAGGCAGGCATGACTTTTTTTGGATTTAGTGTCTGGGGGGTCTAAAAAGTGTACCTGTGAAGTTTCAGCTCTGTAGCATGTCCAGAACCAGAAAAAAGATCATTTTTCAGTAGAGCAGGGATGGTGGGACCCCTCTTTTACACTTATATGATCTTTTTTGGGGGTTCTGGACATGCTACAGAGCTGAAACTTCACAGGTACACCTTTTAGACCCCCCAGACACAAAATCACACAAAAAAAGTTCTTAAAAATTGTCATTTTTGATAAAAAAGCCAATGATTGAAAAATTATAAAAAAAAAAAAAAAAAAAGAGATTTTTTTTTGGATTTCAGATCTGGGGGGTCTAAAAAGTGTACATGTGAAGTTTCAGGTCTGTAGCATGTCCAGAACCATAAAAAAAAAGATTGTTTGTATTAGAAAACTTTAAGCACAGGAATATGGCTTCTCTGCTGTAACACCTTGCCGGTTTAATAGCAGGCATTTTTTTGGGTTCTTTGCAGTCAGGAAAAACATCTGAACTTGTGTATAGTGGTACTGTGCACAAGTTCTGATGTTTTGCCTGCCTCCAAAACCCCCCAAAAAATGCCAGCAAAAACACACCTGGGCATTTTTTTTTTTTGACGCTAGCGTTTTTTTGGCATTTTTTGGGGTTCTTTTGAGGCAGGCAAAACATCTGAACTTGTGTATAGTGGTACTGTGCACAAGTTCTGATGTTTTGCCTGCCTCCAAAACCCCCCAAAAAATGCCAGCAAAAACACACCTGGGGCATTTTTTTTTTTTTGACGCTAGCGTTTTTTTGGCATTTTTTGGGGTTCTTTTGAGGCAGGCAAAACATCTGAACTTGTGTATAGTGGTACTGTGCACAAGTTCTGATGTTTTGCCTGCCTCCAAAACCCCCCAAAAAATGCCAGCAAAAACACACCTGGGCATTTTTTTTTTTGACGCTAGCGTTTTTTTGGCATTTTTTGGGGTTCTTTTGAGGCAGGCAAAACATCTGAACATGTGTATAGGGGGTATATATAGGCATATATGTCTGAATATATACCCCTAGACATATATAGGTGTGATAGTAGCAAAAATATATTACTGTAAATGATTTCATTAGCGCAAGCATTTATTTCTGCTACTATCACACCTATATATGTCTAGGGGTATATATTCAGACATATATGTCTATATATACCCCCTATACACATGTTCAGATGTCATGTCTGACATCAAACATGTCCTCAAAAAAGCACTGGCAGTGGCAGCCCCTGCAGCATAAAAAATGCTTGCTGGTGAGAAGCCACATACCTGTCCCGAAGCAACTCAGAGAAATGATCATTTCTCTATAGCGGTCACCCTGCTATGGAAGGGTTTTGTCACCCTGCCATAGCAGTCACTGTCAGTTAACCCTACACTACACTACGGTCCCCTGACACTTAACACTTTCCCTACAGAAACTAAATTTTTGAAGCTAACTTAAGTGTAAAGGAGCACTCTAACTACACTAGATATCCCTTTCCTCACACTAAAAATAGCTAAATGACACTTTTAAAGTAAAATTAACAGAACTGCTTCCACTCTCTTCCATGTCCAGTATAACAATGCTGGGAATATGGCGGGGGCGATCTTATATACTGGGGGGCGTATTCACTAATGATTGGTCTAGGGACCCCCTAGTCACTCCAATCACATTCCTAGCATTCTCCTGCCCCCTCAATTGGCTTTTGCTAATGGTTCTGGTCCAATCACGGGTTTTTAAAGCCCATTTCCTGAAGCATTGCATTTTGGGCGGTTCTGGTTGCCGAATTCCGAACTTTTTGGGCAAAAAGTTCTAAATTCGGCCGAACCTCGAACACCCAATGTTCGGGCCGAACCGATGGTGGACCCGAACCGTTCAATCATCCCTAATAATCAGAGCCCTCCTGTATCCAGCTGGTGCTCCTGCCCAACTTCCCCAACCAGATGCAGTGAGCCGGCTGCATGAGAGGCATTTTCCGCAATACCTCCCGAGTACCCCAACCAAACAATACCCCCAAAAAAGATGCCGTGTCTGCAGCAAGCGCGGATTTAGGCGTGACACCTGGAATTATTGTCCCGACTGTCCTGACCAACCTGGTCTTTGCAACGGTGACTGTTTCCGTCGCTACCACACACTAGTGGATTATTAGCGTAGGGTACAGCACGGCACAGTTTAGGGCACATTTACACAGGGTCTCAAAAGATGTTCGATGGCTATCGTCATTTTGAGAGACCCGAACCTGGAACCTGGAACTCGACGTTTGAAGAAAAAAAAAAAAAAACATAAAAGCCAAAAATAGTTGTCGTCTCAGTCATTTTTTATGTTCTTCTGCACTTCCTATGTACTTTTAATGTCCTTTGTATGTTTTTCATTCTTTTGTGACCTGTTTCTCTTGCAGGTACTCGTCGGCTACCACGCATTGATTTTATATATTCTGACACAAACAGTGTTTGCGCTCAGCATATATGGATACCTTTGCTGATAGCAGCTGTGGTGATTTTCTGATTTCAGCACTGCAGTTAAAATCCTATTTTGGTATACGTGGATAGTGCCGTGTATACCCATCATTAAATTCAGTGGGTGGTTGTTTGGGCGGTTAATGATGAGAATCCAAAAACTTTTGTTGTGTCAGTCATTTTATATGTCCTACTCTTCCTAATGTACTTTTTTTAATGTACTTTTTTTTTAATTCTTTTGTGACCTGTTTCTCTTGCAGGTACTCGTCGGCTACCACGCATTGATTTTATATATTCTGACACAAACAGTGTTTGCGCTCAGCATATATGGATACCTTTGCTGATAGCAGCTGTGGTGATTTTCTGATTTCAGCACTGCAGTTAAAATCCTATTTTGGTATACGTGGATAGTGTCGTGTATACCCATCATTAAATTCAGTGGGTGGTTGTTTGGGCGGTTAATGATGAGTAATACTACGCATTATTCCTGTGCTGATTTCTGATAGGTTCTCTTTTTTTTCGTTCAGCCCACAGGCTGCATGAAAAAAAAAAAAAAACCTATATGCCAAACAAAGACCAGCAATGTACTGGTACGTTGCTGGACTTTGAGTGGTTATACCAGGATGATGCCTGCAGATTTAGGCATCATCTTGGTATCGTTTTTTACAGCAAGCGGTCGGCTTACATGTTAAAGCAATCCTAGCGGATAATTGGCCGCTAGACTGCTTTTACATGCAGTGGGAGGGGACTCCCCCCCCTCCTGCCGCCTTCCGCTGCCTTCCACGTTTTTTCTCGGGCTCTCCTGTCCCACCAGTTAACCCGAGAGTGCAGCCGGTGGTTCAATTATCTAACCATAGAGCTGATTGGAGATGAGAATGGCTCCAATCATCTCTATGGCCTAAGATGCCGGAGGCTACGAGCATTTCATGACTTCTGTTTCGCCAGAAATAAACAGCGCCATTGGGAAATTGGGAAAGTATTTTATCACACCAATTTTGGTATGGTCAGATGCGTTAAGGTCAGAGGAAAGATCTAGAGTCTAAAAGACCCCAATTTTTTATAAAAAGAGTACCTGTCACTACAGATTGCTATCATAGAGGAAATTTAAATTCACCGTGATAACAATAAAAATGATTAAAGAAAAAAAAAATGAAAGAAAAGGTGTCAAAATAACATAAGAAAGCAAATTAAAAAAAAATAAATAAAAAATCAAGCCCCCCTGTCCCCACGTGCTTGCGCGCAAACACGCTCACAAGCGTTGGTCTAGTGTCATATGTAAACCGCAATTTCAGCATGCATGTGAGGTATCGCCATGAACGCCAGGTCGAGGGCAGTAATTCTTGTGGTAGACCTCCTCTGTAAGTCCAAAGTGGTAACCTGTAAAGACTTTTAAAGGCTTTTAAAACCGTACGTAGTTTGTTGCCGCGGCACGGGCGTGCGCAATTTTTAAAGCATGTCATGTTAGGTGTCTATGAACTCGGCATAAGATCATCTTTTAAATTTTACCAAATAATTTGGAATTATATAGTGTATTTCTGCATTAAATATAAAAAAAGTGTTTTTTTTTACGCAAAAATTGCGTTTGGAAAATGTGTGCGCAAATACCGTGTAACAAAAAAAATTGCAACATCCACCATTTTGTTCTGTAGGGCCTTTGCTTTAAAAAAATATATAATGTTTGGGGGTTCAAAGTAATTTTCTTGTGAAAAAAAAATATTTTTTCATGTAAACAAAAACTCACAGAAAAGGCTTGGTTTTCAAGTGGTTAGAAGAGTGGGTGATGTGTTGCTAAAATTGAGCATAAAATGCCAGGACTGTTCAAACACCCCCCAAATTACCCCTTTTTGGAAAGTAGACACCCAAAGCTATTTGCTGAGAGGCATATTGAGTCCATGGAGTATTTTATATTTTGCCCTAAGTTTCAGGAAAATGACAATTTGTTTTTTTTTTATTACACAAAGTTGTCACTAAATAATATATTGCTCACGCATGCCATGGGTATATGTGAAATGACACCCCAAAATACATTCTGCTGCTTCTCCTGAGTACAGGGATACCCCATGTGTAAGACTTTTTGTCAGTCTAGCCGCGTACAGGACCCGGAAAACCAATCCGCACCTTCTGGCTTTCTAAGGACGTAAATTGTTGATCTCACTCCTTACTACCTATCACACTTTTGAAGGCCATGAAATGCCAAAATGGCACAAAACCCCCCCAAATGACCCCATTTTGCAAAGTAGACACTCCAAGCTATTAGATGAGAGGCATGATGAGTCCATGGAATATTTTATATTTTGCCACAAGTTTCAGGAAAATTTTTTTTTTTTTACACAAAGTTGTCAGTAAATGATATAATGCTCACACATGCCATGGGTATATGTGAAATGACACCCCAAAATACATTCTGCTGCTTCTCCTGAGTACAAAGATACCCCATGTGTGAGACTTTTTTGCAGTCTAGCCGCATACAGGACCCGGAAAACCACTCCCCACCTTCTGGCTTTCTAAGGGCGTAAATTGTTGATCTCACTCCTTACTACCTATCACACTTTTGAAGGCTATGAAATGCCAAAATGGCACAAAACCCCCCCAAATGACCCCATTTTGCAAAGTAGACACTCCAAGCTATTAGATGAGAGGCATGATGAGTCCATGGAATATTTTATATTTTGCCACAAGTTTCCGGAAAATTATTATTATTTTTTTTTTTTTTTTACACAAAGTTGTCAGTAAATGACATAATGCTCACACATGCCATGGGTATATGTGAAATGACACCCCAAAATACATTCTGCTGCTTCTCCTGAGTACAAGGATACCCCATGTGTGAGACTTTTTTGCAGTCTAGCCGCGTACAGGACCCGGAAAACCACTCCCCACCTTCAGGCTTTCTAAGGGCGTAAATTGTTGATCTCACTCCTTACTACCTATCACACTTTTGAAGGCCATGAAACGCCAAGATGGCACAAACCCCCCCCCCAAATGACCCCATTTTGCAAAGTAGACACTCCAATCTATTTGCTGAGAGGCATGTGAGTATTTTGCATCTCTCATTTTTTTTGGAAAATGAAGAAAAAACAGGAAAATGCATTTTTTTCCCTCTTTTTTCAATTTCCAAAACTTTGTGACAAAAAGTGAGATCTGCAAAACACTCAACATGCCTCTCTGCAAATAGCTTAGGGTGTCTACTTTCCGAAAAGGGGTCATTTGGGGGGGGGGGGTTGTGCTGTCTTGGCATTTCATGGCCTCCGAAACTGTGATAGGAGGAGTGAAATCAACAATTTACGCCCTTGGGAAGCCTGAAACTGGGGGTTGGCTTTCGAGGACCTGTACTCGACTAGACTGCAAAAAAGTCTCACACATGTGGTATCTCTGTACTCAGGAGAAGCAGCAGAATGTATTTTGGGGTGTCATTTCACATATACCCATGGCATGTGTGAGCAATATATCATTTAGTGACAACTTTGTGTAAAAAAACAAAAAAAAAAATAATATTAATATATTTCCCGGAACTTGTGGCAAAATATAAAATATTCCATGGACTCACCATGCCTCTCAGCAAATAGCTTGGGGTGTCTACTTTGCAAAATGGGGTCATTTGGGGGGGTTTTGTGCTATCTTGAAATTTCAGGGCCTCCGAAACTGTGATGGGTAGTCAGGAGTGAAATCAACAATTTACGCCATTAGAAAACCTAAAGATGGAGATTCATTTTCGGGGTCCCGTACACAGCTAGGCTCCAAAAAAGTCTCACACATGGGGTATCCCCATACTGAGGAGAAGCAGCAGAATGTATTTTGGGGTGTCATTCCACATATACCCATGTCATGTGTGAGAAATTTATCTTTTAGTGACAACTTTGTGTTAAAAAAAAAAAAAAAATTGTAATTTTCCCAAAACTTGTGGCAAAATATAAAATATTCCATGGACTCACCATGCCTCTCAGCAAATAGCTTGGGGTGTCTACTTTGCAAAATGGGGTCATTTGGGGGGTTTTGTGCTATCTTGAAATTTCAGGGCCTCCGAAACTGTGATGGGTAGTGAGGAGTAAAACCAAAAATTTACGCCATTACGGGTCCCGTACACAGCTAGGCTCCCAAAAAAGTCTCACATATGTGGTATCCCTGTACTCAGGAGAAGCAGCAGAATATATTTTGGGGTGTAATTACACATATACCCATGGCATGTGTGAGAAATTTATCTTTTAGTGACAACTTTGTGTTAAAAAAAAAATTTTTTTTTTTTTAGTAATTTTTCAAACACCTGTGACAAAAATATTAAATATTCAATGAGCTCAACATGCCTCTCAGAACATTCCTTAGGATGTCTACTTTCCAAAAAGTGGTAATTTGGGGGGGGTCTTGTACTGCCCTGCCATTTTAGCACTTCATGAATTGAGATAGGCAGTCAGAAATTAAAGCTGCGTAAAATTTCAGTATTTACACCATAGTTTGTAGACGCTATAACTTTTGCGCAAACCAATAAAAATACGCTCATTGAATTTTTTTTTGTCAAAGACATGTAGCTAAATATATTTTGGCCAAAAAAAATGACATAAATTGAGTATATTGGATATTTTTTAAAAGACAAAGTTAAAAATGTCATTTTTTTGCAAAATTTTCGCTCTTTTTTTATTAATATCGCAAAAAATAAAAAGTGCAGAGGTGATCAAATACCACCAAAAGAAAGCTCTGTTTGTGGGAAAAAAAGGACGTAAATTTCGTTTGGGTACCACATTGCATGACCGCACAATTGTCAGTTAAAGTCGCACAGTGCCGAAGCACAAAAAGTGGTCTGGACGGAAGACAGCAAAATCCTCCGGTGGTAAAGTGGTTAACATTCAGATACATAAGTATGTGCATATTTTCTCCCTATGGGGGAGATTTACTAAAATTGGATAGTGCAAAATCTGGTGCAGATCTGCATAAAAACCAATCAGCTTCCAGGTTTTATTGTCAAAGCCTAATTGAACAAGCTAAAGTTAGAAGCAGATTGGCTACCATGCACAACTGCACCAGATTCTAAGTGCTCTAGTTTTAGAAAATCCCCCACAGTGTAAGCAGGCTCTTCTTCTCATTTGGTAGACAATGCGCCGTGTGAATGATATTTGATATCAGCAGCTGTATGACAAGGAAGGCAGTGATTATAGGAAAGTAACAGCTGATGACTAGAGGGAATCTACAAATCTCTATATATAATACCATACTAGCCAACCTTCCTGGTTTCCTCAGTACTTTCCCAGGATTTGGGACAGTAATTCCAAAAGGCTATTGTTCACTGCTGTGTTCAGACAGTAGAGCTCAACCTCCCTAACTGTGACCACATGATGTTATCATGTAGGTTAAGTTTCATATCATTCATTACCGCCATACATTTCAGCCCTGGCAGAGGCTGTGTATGAACAGGGTGGTATCAGATAGTTGAGAAAACATGGTACAAGCAGGGTCCAAATAGGGAAACTGCATCAGCATCCCCTCTCCCTTCTTTACTTTCTGCTGTTGACCAGGCAATTTACTAGCTAGCAACTAGTGTGAGCCATCTGTTGTTATGATGCTGTCAGCTGCACAACAACCTGGACTGGGGATGAAGTATCTAAGCTATTTAGACATTCCAGCCTCAGTGCTGCCCTTCTTCATGCAAGAGATTCATGTACCAGTTCTTGGTACATTAATCTCTCACTCACATTGACATTTTTGCAGCAAGCAATGATGGAATTTTAAAAAGTGTCTACAGTACTCACTATACGCTGTGAGAGTAGGCATAAATCACAGGTATCTTAGCATAAAAATCCAAGCAAAATTACAGACAGGAACAGACAGGTAAGTCTACGTGCAATATCAGTTTTGTACCACCATTTACGCCTAATAAAGTAAGGAACTACCTTTCTCAATGGGGTTAGCCATATTTGCTGTACACAACATTAAAAGATGTAGTACAGTCAAGTTTATTTAAGACTTTTTTCTGACTCCAGCAGTCAGTCTTAGCTAATGAGAGACCACACTGCCAAACACTTGATACCTTTCAGAGCAGTTCCATAATGTATGGTGCATTCTCATCTTGGAAGTGTATCACAGACTGGGTGTAATATACTTTAAATCAGTGGTTCTTAACCTTGTTGGAGGTACTGAACCCCACCAGTTTCATATGCGCGTTCACGGAAACCTTCTTAATTGGAAAAATAAAATATGATTTTTTCAAATTCAAAACAGAGGTATATATTTAGGTATATATTTATACATAGGTGCACAAAATGAACAAAGAACAAAACCATTAAAACAAGATTTTCACACAAAAACATAATGAATATTTACTGCAAATCAGTGTGACTTCTGCTGTTGTCTTTCAGAGACCAGTTCAGAAATTACCTCCGCCGAACCCACGAGACTGACTCACCGAACCCCTGGGGTTCGATCGAACCCAGGTTAAGAACCACTGCTTTAAATGCTTAAGGTAATAATTTACCACTAACTTTATTTCAGATGAAAGCACAGAAAAATTAAGCATTTTAAACACGATTGCAGCATTTTGTCTTTCAATAAACCATTATTTTTTTTTAATTTCAAGAACATTTTATTTGTTCAGGAAAAGTCAATTCCCTTCTCCTTGTCATGTCATAGCCCTCCTCTGAGAGTGCGTAATTGATTTCTGTGTAGGTCCAACTCCTTCACTCATCAACTCACCTCCCCACATAAATGTTTATCTATGGGGGGGAAGGAGGGGAGCGAAGGGAAATTCCATATATTATCATTTTAATAACCGTATCTGCATCTGCTGGGGTGACACCTATCAGAAGTTTTAGACCTTTTTCATGTCTACACTATGGGCTTTTCCAGGTGAATAACATGCATAAATTACATTTAATGGATATGTAATATTTTTAGAAGCGAAAACATGAGGTGACAGGGTCTCTTTAATTTATATGAAAGCAAAAAAACAAAATGTTTAATGTGATAAACTAAAGATACAGTATTTGATAAACAACTGCATTGAATCTAAAATAAAACAAGAAGTTTACATATTTTTATATGTCACCCAGTAAAAAACTTACCAATGTTAGCTAAATTTTTACATTAACCACTTCTTGTTCGGCCAGTGTACATAACCGACCAAGCAGGTGCTCTCTCATTCCAGGGGATGTAACCATATGTACTCCAAAACTGTGCCTTGTGAGTTCCCCCTGGGGTGTGCAGCGACACAATCTGTAACCAATTATGTACACTGTACACAGCTGATTACCAGTCACAGTACTTGGCTTCTGTGAGCAGCCCTGGTACCATGTGAACACTGTAAAAATTACAGTGATCAGAATTACAATAGTAAGCAAGGCTGTCATCCTCGGGTGCTCCAGGATCTCCATAAATGTTATAGGTATTCAGGAAATTTGATGTGTAATTTGAGTTTAACTTGACAGGCAAAAGATGCTCCTTAGATTTTGGTCCCCTCTATGCATTTAGGCTGTGAAAAAGTATCACACATGGGGTATCCCCATACTCAGGAGTCATAGCATGATGTGTTTTGTTGTGTAATTTTAAATATGCACATGCTGTGTGTAAGAAATAAATTGTTAAAATGGCATATTTTGGGAAAAAAAAATAAAATGTTATTTAAACTCCTAATACCTGTTTTAGCTATGAAACAGGAAGTGAAGGGAAATATCCCAAAAGGAACAATGAAAGCCAAAAAAAAACAAAAAAAACTGACAGGGATTATAACCCTTCCTTAGGTTACTCTCACACCTGTTTGCATCAAAACCTGCCTTTAAAATGCCTATGTGCTAATGGAGTATTTGTGCTGAGCTTTTGCCGCATTTGCAGTGCATTTTCTGAAGGACATGTGACTCAAAAGAAATCAAGAAATACCATATGATTTAAGTCAATATTCAATGCAGGGAGAATGTTTTTATCGCTGTTATTCAATTTACTCATGAAAGATTCCAGGCTAGAAAAATCGCCTTCCCAGACATGATTACTGTAAATCATCAATAAACCTCTTGTAACAGAGGAGTTGAGGTGGGCGATTTTTAAAAAAACACCTCCTCCTCCCAATGGGCCATAAATAAAGTGGCCACACTGGGAGAAAACCGGGCGCCCATGAAATATTGATTTAAATCATATGGTATTTCTTAATTTAGAAATATTTAAAGAAGGAGCTAGCTTTTGAACTTGTAACCATTTTAAGACTATTGACAGGAATGTGTATTTTCCATTTATAGCAGCCACCATAAAATGTGGCTATGCAAAACCCCAGGGGACAGTTTATATGTCTTAGATGGAATTGCTCATCTGAAGATGAGTATTTAGCTCAGTCTAGGGTATTAGCCCAAAGATTCATTTAAAAGGGGTATGTTGAAGATTCCATAGACAGAGAAATTGAGAGGGTTAAAGCTTTGGATAGGAACATCATTGTATCAAATACCAGCGATAGTAGTAATGGGAACAGTAATGATTTTGGATTATAATGTCCAATATAGGAAATTTGAGAGGATAGTGACCAAACATTGGGCCGAACTTAAACAGGATAGCGTACTTGGGTCATTATTACCCAGTCGTCCCCAAAATTTTTTTTTTTTAAATTGTAGTTTTTATTGAGAATATAAGCAAAGATAAGGAACATACAAGGGGTAGGGAACCCCTAAAGATACAAAAACAATAACATTGCAAAGCATTTCAAACCAGTCGGAATATGCAGGTAATGTTACATTACACACCACAGGCTACGTATGACAAGGAAGCAGATGATACAATAGAGAGAGACAGCAATCTGCAAAAAACACAATACATTCATGTAAGAGTAGAGTCCTGAAGGTCCCAGTTAGCCCAATATAGCGTTAAACCGTGGGACTTCATCATGGACCGTAGCCATTAGGAATTCCATTCTCCGAATCTCCAACACCAGGCGCTGGAAGAGGGCAGCATCAGGCGGCCCCGCCTGCCGCCAGCACAGCGGGATTGCTCTTCTAGCCACAATCAGAAGGTAAGATATCAACCGCCTGGTAGGTTTGGAGACCCCGGGGAAGGGGAGGCCCAAGAGATAATGAAGGGGATCCAGCGGGAAAGACAAGCCCGTCACTGATTGTATCTTTGACCCCACCATATCCCAAAAGGGTTGAAGGAGAGGGCATTGCCAGAAAATATGAAAGAGTGTGCCCACACCAGTGCCGCAGCGCCAGCAGGTAGCTGGGCAGGACGGATCAATCTTATGTAATTTAGCCGGGGTCCTATACCAGAATAACACGATTTTCAAAGTAGTCTCCCTCTGCACCACACACCGGGAAAACTTGAAAGCCGCAGTCCAAATCTTATCCCACATCTGCAGAGAAATAGGCTTCTGTAGTATGTCAGACCATTTACGCATATAGAGGTGGGTATCCTCCGCCAAAGGCTGGGCATCGTGTAAAATATTATAAATACTGGAGACTAAATGTCTCTGGTGGGGCCCCTGTGCCGTAAACTGTTCAAAGGCCGTGGGCCGCTCTAGAGTCAAAGAACCCATCAGTGAATGAAACAAATGGCGGACTTGCAGATAAAAGTAAAAGGTATGTGTAGGGATGCCAAATTTCTCTCGCAGAGCTTCGAAGGAGTACAACATGCGTGAGACCGGGTGGACGAGATTACGAAGCTGAAAGAAAGGGGCCTGCAACCACGTCCACACCGTCCCATCTGCAATCCATCAGAGATGGAAGGATTAAATAAAACACTGGTGAGCGGCGGGCATGGTGAGGAGAGAGAGCACCTACTATAACACCTGAGCCATACGTCCAAGGAGCAAAGCATAGGGGCAAGGCACATACTTTGCAGAATTCTATCTGAGTGTAAATTAGCTGACCACAATAAGGAGCAAGGGTGGACCGGGAAAAGCCCACCCCGCTCAATCTCCGACCACCGGTTGGGGGCCACCAGAGAGGACCAGGAGGCCGCCACCCGGAGGTGGGAAGCAAAATAATATTTATAATATCTGGCGCCCCCTGTCCTCCTCTCCGCCGCAGAGAGAAGACCACAGAGCTGGCTACCCTATGGACCTTGTTATTCCAAATGAAATTCAAAAAGCTACGCTGCAAGGATTTTAGCTTTGACATGGGCACCTGAACCTGCAAAGTGTCAAAAAAATAAAGTCGTTTAGGTAAAATGGACATTTTAAGGACATTAATCCGGCCTAAAAGCGAAAGGGGATACCCCATCCACTGACGCAGGGAACCCAGGAGCTCTCTAAACAGGGGAACAAAATTCTGCTGATAAAGGGTGTTGTAAGAGGGTGTAAGTTTAATCCCCAAAAAAGAGAGGGCAGACATGCACCAACGATAGGGATAAGACTCCTGCAATTGGGACAGGAGCCCAGGGGGCATATGAAGGGGTAAGGCCTCCATTTTTTTAGTATTAACTTTATATCCGGAGATGGCACCGAACGAGGACAGTACTGCATGAAGGGATGGTAAAGACAGCAATGGATTAGTGAGGGTCAGGAGAATGTCGTCCGCAAATAAAGACAATGTGTACTCCCTCTGTCTCATCAGCACCCCACTGATGTCAGGATGTTGTCTAATGGCCTCTGCCAGGGGCTCCAAACAAAGTATAAACAACAAGGGGGACAGTGGGCACCCCTGATGGGTACCATTATGCAGCTCAAATAAGGGTGACATAAATGCAGACGACATCTGCACCTGAGCCATAGCTGGCGAATAGAGGGTCCTCTAAGCCCTTATAAAAGGGACCCTGAAAGCCAAAGCGATGCATGGTCGCAAAAAGGTACGGCCAACTCAGGCGGTCAAAGGCCTTCTGGGCATCTAAACTCAGCACCAAAGCCGGGCGGGGGTACCTATTTAGAAGATCAATCAGGTCTATAGTGCGCCTAGTATTATCACCTGCATGGCGAGATAAAACAAACCCCACCTGGTCCCTTTCTACCAGTTTGGGAATAAGGAGAGACAACCTATTAGCAAGTATCTTCGTGAAAAATTTTGTAATCCGTGTTTAACAGGGCAATAGGACGGTAATTGTCGGGGAGGGAAGGGTCCTTCCCTGGCTTCGGGATAACTGATATGAAGAAGTGGGTGAATTGGGGATGGGGAGTCTTCCCTTGAAGCAAGGAGGCATACAACTTTAATAAATGAGGTGTCAGAATGGGTTGGAAAGTTTTATAGTAAAGGTATGGAAGACCATCTGGGCCAGGAGACTTCTGGGAAGGGAGTTCCTTAATAGTAGCGGCCAACTCCTCTACCGTAATGTCAGCATTCAATTTAGTCAGAGCAGAAGCTGATAATTTGGGAAGGGACAGATCTTTAAAAAAGTCATCAAAACGTTCCTGAGTGAACGTAAAGTGGTTTTCAGGAGTAAGACAGTTGTAGAGCTTACTGTAAAAGGCACCAAACACTTTAGCCATAGTGTACGGGCAATGTGTAGGGGTTCCATCGGGCTGAACCAAAAGGTCAGGGATCGAGTGAAAGGGCCGGGGCCTAAGTTTATTAACCAACATCCTGTGGGGTTTATTAGAAAACTCATAACATTTCTGCTTAGCCCAAGATAGGTACTTGGCCACTTTTGACAGGTCAAGAAATTTAATGCGCTCTCGGAGGTGCACGAGCATCCTAAGTTTCGCCACCAAGAGAGACCCCACAAGCCGGGCCTCCACCGACCGCAGGTCAGCCAGAAGAGAGGCCCGTTGACAACCAGCTTCCTTCTTCATCCTGGAGCCCTCGGCAATGCAAGAGCCTCGAAAGACAGCCTTGTGAGCCTCCCAGAGTGTAGAAACATTGTCCACAGAACCCTCATTAAGAGTAAAAAATTCCGCCAGGCCAGAAGCCAATCTATCACGAACGACCGGGGTCTGGAGAAGGCGCTCATTGAGACTCCAATGGCAGGTCCTCGCGGAGGTAGGGGCGAGAGACAACTCCAAGACCACAGGCGCGTGATCCGATCAGGTAATCGGGAGTATCTCATAGTGCACCGTGCAGGGGATGAGGGGAGTGGAAACAAGAAAATGATCACACATTCACTGTTCAGGTTGGGGGTCTGGAAGGCCTGGAATGCTGAGGGGTGAAAGATGACCCACGACGCGGCCCCTTGGCTGGTGTCCACATGCGATTCGGTGTCACTGGCAAAGGACGGAAAGAAGGCAGGTGTTGTGGCATCTCTTCATCCGGGAGGGGAGGGATACCCAAACCTTTGATGAAAGCCTCACTCTCATAGAGATCCCGCATACTGTGTTGTACTCCATCTTTGGAGACTGTAAGGCGGAAAGGGAAGCCCCAGTAATAGGGGACACAGTGTCGCTGTAGGTGAGCAGTCACTGGTCGGAGATTCCGTCTCTTGCCAAGAGTGATTGGTGATGGATCATTGAAAATCTGGATTCTGCTCCCCTGATATTCCACTTCAGATCTCGTGCGGGTGGCCAAGGTCAAAGCTTCCTTGCTGTCATAGTAGTGAAAACGTACAATGACGTCTCGTGGCCTTGCACCAGCCGGTGGTTTAGGGCCCAGGGACCTGTGCGCCCGATCCAATCGCCAGTCAATGTCCACTATGTTAGGCGCCAGATTGTTAAATAAGAAAAAAGAAGAAAATAAGAAGATAGACACGAAGGTTATTATCCCCCACTGTTTCAGGGATGCCCCTGAACCTGAGATCCTGACGTCTCTCCCTGTTCTCCAGGTCCTCCTGTTGTAACTGGAGCTGCGCCACTGAATTTTTCAGAACCGCGTTTTCTTCCTCTAAAACTTGTACATATTGCACCACATCGACCACTTTTGTCTCCAGGGCATCAGTGCGTTCCCCAATTTGAGTAATTTCCCCCCTGAGTTCCTGGGAAAGCTTGCCCACTTCAGCGGCGGTAGTCCGTGTAATTTGGAGCAGCAAGGCCTGGAGCTTATCGTCCATCATGGCCGGAGTGAGCACTGCTTGATCAGCCAGGGGCGAGTGGTGTAATAAAGCAGGAGTACCGATGGACGCCATTTTCCACTCCGCCGTCCGCGGCCGAAAACGGATCCGGCTGAGAAATCAAGGCCGGGGATTGCGGCCTAGTCAGGAACCGGTCCATGGCGGCTTGTGAGCGTGGCTCCTGTGACCCGGAAAAGGCCTGTTTTTGCTGGCCAATTTTCCCCATGGGGTGCCCCAGATAGTCAGGACCAATTAGAGCTTACCCCCGGTGCTGAAGATGCAGATAGAAGCTGTGCGGTGATCACGGAGCGTCGGCGGGTTCCGGAGCTCAGGAGTTATGCGTCCGCCATGTCGAAGAGCCGTGCATGCGCCCCCAGTCGTCCCCAATTTACTTACAGAAAGGCTCTGTCGCTTTGGGATAGTTTGGTCCCGGGAGTTATTGACCCTCCTAGGAACTCGAACAGTCGTTTGTATTCTTTTTTGTCAGGCTTTTATGTATGCGGCAAATGCTTGTCCTGTAGAAGTTTGAAAGTGAATAACAAGAAACGTAAAGATTTTTTAGCATCAGTGACTGGGAAAAAATACTGCATTAGAAACTTGATCACTTGTACCACCCAAGGTGTGGTCTGTATGATAGAATGTTGGTGTGGGTTACAGTATATTGGTAGGACCTTAAGAGCCCATCATATCTGAATAGCAGAACATGTTTTCTTCTTGGGAATTAACGTATAAAATACAATGTGTATTACATAGATAGCACATCACCCTATATAGATATTCAACATTTTACCCCAAAACACCCTCTCAGTATAGGAGGACCTGCAGTTCTATAGAAATCCCATACATATCCTATGGTCCTATAAATCTGCTAGATCCCACTAGAATCAGATTTTCCAACTGCTTTCAGAATTTAGTCCCTCACCATTGCAACCTTCAATATCATGCCATAGTCAAAAGACATTCTGAGAGGACATTGAGGGACATCCTCCCAGAACACGCCTCCTAAGCACCCCCTGTGGTGCACATCTGGTGCTGTCTGTGACTGAAGTAAAGAGTCAATGACAGCGGCCCTTTACCATGTGATCAGCTGGGGTTGGACACATATAGACAAACTTGCCAGTTATCAGAATTCCTTTCCTTATGTGCTGTCACATCGTGAGAACTGGAGAGTCGGTAAACAGCAAGTGTGACAGGGGACATTTACACAGATAGCCAGGGCATTGATCATCAGTGCCTTGATGATCAGTGATGCCCAATCAGTGCCAATTAGTGCCCATCAGTGCAGCTCATCAGTGCTCATCAGTGCCGTCTAATCGGTGCAGCCTAGTCAGTGCTGCCTCATCAGTGCCCATCAGTACTGCCTCATCATTGAAGCCGCATCATTGCACATCAGTGTAGCCTCATAAGTGCCCATCAGTGCAGCCTCACCAGTTTCCATCAGTGCCACTTCAACAGTACAGCCTCATCAGTGTGCCTCAGTGCAGCCTCATCAGTGTCCATAAGTGCTGTCTCATCAGTGCACATCAGTGAAGAATGACTTTTATAACAGAAAGTAAGAAAAACTTTTCTTTTCAAAATTTTTGGTGTTTTTTTGTTTAGCCAAAAAAAAAAAAAAGAAAGTAGTGAAAAAAGTGATACACATTTTGTATGAGTACATTGTTGCATGACCGGGCAATTGTCATTTAAAGTGCAACAATGCTGAAAGCTAAAAATTGAACTGGGCAGGAAGAGGGGGAAAGTACCCATTGAAGTGGTTAATATAGAAGACATTCCCATGACCTCTAGAATCTACGTCCTAAATAAACTATGTTATGCAAAACTTGGGGACAAGTGAGGAAATGGAGGAAATGGAACTCGTATGTGATATTAAAGCTTGCAGAAGTTATTAATGATCTGAATCAACACCATGCCTATGAACAAATGTTCACTATTAAGAATAACTCCCTACATGGATATAATTTATCATGGAATCAGTGAATTAACCATGCCTATTGCACTATATGAACAAATATATACCTTAAGACTCTCTCACCTCTCCTTCCCATTGCTACTTGATCTATTGTTTAATTTTCCCCTTGTTGCATACCCCAGGCTGGCATTCTTTCTCTGAATATATATATTTATGTATTTTGTGACTTGCATGATTCTTAGTATACCATAGTAGATTATTATGTCATGAGGGGATGAAATAACACAGTGCACAACTAGCTCAACAGGTGGACAGGAATAGGACCTCAGCTTTGAACTCTTCCTAAGCCAAGTCCCTCTGATGCATTTTGCCCCGCTCACTGGGACTTAGTCATTCCTATAGCTACAGGAAGTGACATTATCCTGCTGAATACACCCAGAAGTGACAAGGCAGTACACCCAAAAGCCCTATAAATGAGAGCTGAGTTTGCACCACTAGTAAGGGAGCTGGCCTCTTGGATGTTTATGCTGTATATATCCAGGTGCAAGGTTGAATACAATGTATGATGTGAATATACATTTGTTATTTTAAATTAAGAATTAAAAAAAAAGGTTTTACACAATAGAGATTTTTCTCTTTCCCTGCAATATGGTGTGATGTGAATTACACTGGAGGAGGAGTACGAAGCTATTTGTCCTGCATGATATTCCCTTTGGGGGATACAAGTGCTTAACGACCCACATGTTTACATAGAGTCATGGAGTTCTGGTGAGTTTTCTGATGTAAAGGTGGTGGCACCTGGGTGGTGTGACATACAGGGAGGAACACTTGTCATCATTGAGGATAATGTTTGCACAAAAGTACATACACTAAGTGCACTAAGAACTTAGTGTATGAAGCAGTGGACACTTTTTCTATTGAAGTCATTTTCCTGTACAAGCACTTTCTGTTTAGAGTATTGGATATTTATTGAAGGACTTTTATATTAAAGCACCTTGCTAATTTTATTGCAGCTTATTTTTTTGGGGGGATATTTTTAGTTGCCTTTTTATTGAACTTTATATAATTTACATTGAAGCACTGTGTTTATATAAATATGCATACTTAGGACACTGAGTTGGTGTTAAGACACAGCAGCTGAGTCACCGAGAGAGCTGGCTCCAGGGGAGAGTACAGAGGGTGGTGATTAATGGGGAGTACTCGGATTGGGCGGGTGTGGAAAGTGGGGTCCCCCAGGGTTCTGTCCTGGGACCAATCCTGTTTAATTTATTCATAAATGATCTAGAGGAGGGGATATCTAGTACAATCTCAGTATTTGCAGATGATACTAAATTAGGCATGCCAATATCTTCTATGCAGGATGTGGAAATCTTGCAAGCAGACCTGAACAAAATAACGGGGTGGGCAACTACATGGCAGATGAGATTTAATGTAGAAAAATGTAAAGTAATGCACTTGGGGGCCAGAAACCAGAAAGCAAGCTACTCACTAGGGGGGGAACCTCTGGGTGAGTCTAGGATGGAAAGGGACCTGGGGGTACTGGTAGACAACAGGCTTGGAAGTGGCATGCAATGCCAAGCCGCTGCAAGCAAAGCCAACAGAATACTGGGTTGTATAAAAAAGGGGATTCACTCCAGAAATAAAGAGATTATTCTTCCACTCTACAAGACTCTGGTCCGGCCACATCTGGAGTATGCTGTCCAGTTCTGGGCACCGGTCCTCAGGAAGGATGTGCTGGAACTGGAGAAAGTCCAGAGAAGGGCAACAAAAATAATTAGGGGAATGGAGGACATCGGCTATGAGGAAAGACTACAAGCACTGAACCTATTCTCTCTGGAGAAGAGACGCTTGAGGGGGGATATGATATCAATGTACAAATACTGTACTGGCGACCCGAGCATAAGGAACAAACTATTTAGAGTAAGGGAATACAATAAGACACGTGGCCACTCACTAAAACTAGAGGAAAGGCGGTTTAACCTTAAAGTGCGTAAGGGGTTCTTCACTGTAAGAGCGGTAAGGATGTGGAATTCTCTTCCGCAAGCAGTCGTATCAGCGGGGAGCATTGATAGTTTCAAAAAACTATTGGATGGACACCTTAAAGACCACAACATACAGGGGTATACAATGTACGGTTAAAAGCAAACACACACACATAGGTTGAACTGGATGGACTTGTGTCTTTTTTCAGCCTCACTAACTATGTAACTTGATTTTGGGTTGTGTGGTGCAGGTGTATTTGGGTTATACTGTATTGTTAACCCTTTGCTTATGTTTTAACTAGTTTGATTAATGGTAATTTATGTTTAGTAATATATAATAATAAGTGCATTAGTAGAATAGCAAACAGTAGAGGGAGGCAGGTAAATAAGATTGCTGCGCCAAAGTAGATCAGGGTAGCAAAGGGTTAACAATGATAAATGAAGTGTGGAATGAATCAATCCTACATTTCTCCCTGAAGATGTCAATAGATGAAACACAGGGGCGGAGCTGCAGGAACCAACGTCATCTTGTGCAAACAGAAGTGATGCAGCTGATACAGCACCCCACTCTCTCCCAGGGGCAGTGGAGGTGGTATCCAGAGTAGTGTTGGAGTGATTATACTCATGTGGCAGATGCAATTTCCAACAACTTATGCCAGTCCAGTCCCGAAAACGATATTTCAGGGAGTGGCAGCCAACTTTTATTAAACAGAAATGGAACAGGAGGTTCTGCCATCAACACCAACAATCTACTGAAAATGATGAGCCATACAGCTCCCTGTATGAACGCTTGAACAGGGAGCTCTGTCCCGCTTGGTCGTTTACCTCCTGTAGCCACTGCTACACAGCACAGACCCTTACACCATGAACCAGGGTGTCTCTGGAGAACCCAAGAAGAATTTCCCATGTCTGGGGGGGTGGCGAGGTGAGACCTCTCTTGCAGCTAGGCACCGAGCCTCCGACCTCTGAGGCCTGCAAGATGGTGGCCACAGCCCTGCATAGCATCGCTGAAGAGGGAGAAGAGGACATCTCTGATCTGGACCCCACAGATCGGAATGGATCTTTCCCATCAAGCCCGTCTGTGAGTACCTCAGTCCCAGCCCTGCAATCCACAGCCTCTACAGTATCCCTGCTGGATAGAACACTAGATGCACTGTTCCATTCCCCCATAGGGGACATTTCTGCTAGTCCAAACCTCACAGGGGGGTTCTCACAGAACTATCCACCCAGCCAATTAATAACGCATCCTAGGAATCATTTTGGGAACTCTTTATCTAGCTCAAATAGGATAATTACAGCTAAACATGCTATTGGATTTAATTTTGTTATTATGTCATTCTTTTTGGCAAACCTTACCTGATGTTTATCCAAGCTGTTGCTTGGAGGAGGGGCGTGGCTGCCAGCGCGAGAGATGGCTGCCTTGTGAGTCAGCTCCGTGAGCCACCAGGGACAAGAGCCGCAACGAGGGCACTTACCGACCGCATAACTAGCGGTGCCGCTGCCTAATAGCCCGCTGACCACGTCGAGATGACCCGCAGGAAGAAGGACGCCGGACAGCTTAATAAACTGTCCGGTTTCTTTACCTCACAGGCGCATGGACTCCGCCAAGATGGCGCCGGCGGGAAAGGTCAGGCACGGAGCTCCAAGCAGGGAGACGAACCGCTCACCAAACTGCCTCTACTCCCGCCTCCGCATCCTCAGTGCAGGATTATTGGGAACCCTGACAGCGGTCAGTCCTCGGGGTCTCCCTCACCACCCTCGCCGACATCTCGGAGCCCGGCAAAAAGCAGGCAGAGGAGGGACTCACCACCAACACCTCTAGACAACTCAGGTATGGAAATCTCTCATCACCACTCATTGCCAGAGATGCAGGCATTACCTGCCACTGTTACACCAGGTGCTGCATCCTCAGGGGGGAACCCTATCTCGGAGGCTTCCATGAGGGAAATGCTTTTTTCACTGAGGGCATCCATGCAAGCTGATATGCAGCATAACACAGATCGCATCACTGCAGAGATCTCTGCTCTGGGAACCAGGATAGATCGAGTGGAGCACTCGGTACAAACGCATGCTGATACCATTAACTTAGTCATAGACAAACTAAACAATCATTCGGATGAAATTTCCTGGCTGAGAAATAAAGTAGCCGACCTGGAGGATCGCTCCAGGAGTAACAACATCAAACTAAGGGGTATACCCGAGTCCGAACTCCTCATAGACAGGATTCACCGTTTGCCTAAGCCCACCTTTTTGGAGGGCAATGTACCTCACGATGTATTGCTCAGAGTCCATTTTTTCACCGTAAAAGACAAAATCATGCTGGCTTCCAAACAGCACGGAACCTTGCCAGAACCCTATAGTAATGTGTTACTGCTGCCGGATCTCTCCAAAATCACACTGCAATCAAGGCGCAACTTATCTACCATTACTAAGGCCCTGCGCAACCACCAAATACATCATAAATGGCGGTATCCTGCGACGCTCTTGGTGACACAAGGGGGCTCCACCACAGCCATCAGAACGCTGGATGAGGGACTCTCCTTACTGAGAAGATGGAATATCCTGCCTGCTGACCAGGCTGCGGCTGTGGCCTCCCCGCCCTTGCGCTCATTGGAAACCGAGTGGCATGAGTCTTCCCGCAAAAGGCACTCTAGGCCCTCTTCCTCACATCCTAGCCCCAACCGCAACTGACCTTCACATATGTGTCTCAGGACTCTGAATGTTACCCATTCACCTGGCCCCTCTCAATTCTTTTTGCGAGTTTTGTCGCTCTCGAGCCTCCGAGACGGCTCTTTTTTTATATCTTCCTAAGGTTATATTTTCTTTTTGTTTTTTTTTCTCATGTTTCTCAACTTTCTTGAAAATCGACACTGCCGTTCTCATGGGTGACATCGACTGCCTAACGCTCTTTTTTCTGATTGATGACCATTAAGTTGCTATCGGTGAATGCCAATGGCCTAAATCACCCGTACAAGAGGAGATCCCTTTGGAAGGAAGCTTTGACCCGCAGAATTGACATCTTAGCGGTTCAAGAAACCCATTTCCGAGCAGATTCTTCACCATTTTGCGGACACAAGAACTACCCCCAAACCATCTTTGCATCCAGTGCGGATAAAAAGAGAGGTGTGATGTTGGCCTTCAGGGATACACTGACGGTCCAAATCCATAAAGCGGTTCTAGATCCTGAAGGCAGATACATACTGGTGACCTGCGACATCAACAATCTGCCACTTACCTTGGTGAACTTGTACGCACCGAACTCTCATCAAATACGCTTCATACGCAAAATCCTCAAGCAAGTATCGACACTTCTATACGGGCATCTTTTACTGTGTGGGGATTTTAACGCCGTTGTCGACCCCGGGCTGGACTCATCTGCGTCCCCCCGGTGTCGACAACAGCCCCTTGGGCGGGTGTTACATGAGGAAAAGTTATTTGATGTATGGAGATGTCACCACTCTATGGAGCAGGATTATTCGTTTTTCTCCTCAAGGCACTGCTCATATTCTCGTATAGATATGTTCGTTGTTGATCTGTTTTTATTAGACAAAGCCTCCTCCTCTGCTGTCCATGACATAACGTGGTCTGACCATGCACCTGTGGAATTGACAATAGAGGATGCGGCGAGGTGTAAAAGCTCTTATGTTTGGAGATGTGATGCTCATATGTTGCAAAATACGAAGTGCCAGGCGCACATTTCTAAACAACTGCAGGACTTCATCCAATTTAATGAGACCTCTGTCTCCGACCCGTGGGTGCTGTGGGGTGCACAAAAGGCCTTCATAAGAGGGGTGTGCATCCAGCAGCAGGCGCGGCTTCGCGGGCTGAGAAAGGACAAGATATCCCAGCCGACTCTGCAAATACACAAGTTAGATGCGGACAACAAGACTGCCCCTACTGAATCTAAATCACATGCTATCCTTAAATTGAGACAGGAACTTCGTCTCCTGCTCTTGGAGCTCTCCCACAAACACTTTAATTACCTTAAACAAACTTACTACTGTCAAGCTAATAAAGCAGGCAAATTTTTAGCATCTCAAGTTCGGCGCAAGCAAGCGAAATCCCGAATTCCCTACTTAATTCACCCTACAACAAAAACCAAAATCATTCATCCTCAAGCCATTGCGGATGAATTTGCTGCGTACTACAGCGCCTTATATAACCTCAAAACTAATACCTCTGAAATCCAACCATCCGAGGAAGAAATACAGAAATTTCTTCACAAGGTGTCCTTGCCCTCTCTCTCTGAACATCAATTGCACGCTCTCAACTCCCCAATAACGGATGCGGAGGTCTGCTCTAGCATTGCTTCCCTGCCAAAGGGGAAATCGCCCGGCCCAGACGGGTTCACCAATGAGTTTTATCAACTCTTTACCCAACATCTTAGCCCCACTATGACAGCTGTTTTTAACAAGGCTATGTCCACCTCCTCTCTTCCACCTGATATCCTGAGAGCACACATAGTTACTCTACCTAAACCAGGTAAAGAACCTACCACGCCCGCCAACTTTCGCCCCATTTCTCTCCTCAATTCGGATGCAAAAATTTATGCCCGTATCCTGTCCAAAAGAATACAAACCATGCTTCCCACACTCATACATAAGGACCAAATGGGTTTCACCCCTGGAAGGCAGACATCGGACGCTACCCGGCGAATCTTGAACATCATGCACCAAGCGCACTCTTCCAAAGCCTCCTCCGTATTACTCACCTTAGACGCCGAGAAGGCCTTTGATAGGGTTCATTGGGGTTATATGAAGGCCACCCTGCAAAAATTCGGTTTCACGGGCCCCATCCTCTCAGCCATATTATCCCTTTATTCGTCTCCTTCAGCGCAGGTGTACACCTCCGGTATTTTGTCCAAAACTTTCCACATATCAAATGGAACTAGGCAGGGCTGCCCATTATCACCTACAATTTTCAACCTGGTAATAGAACCATTAGCCGAGACCATCAGATCTAACCCTCTCATTACAGGATTCAAATTACCGACTTATCATCACAAAATCAACCTGTTTGCTGATGATATCATCATGATGCTCACCTGCCCAGAGAGCTCCCTGCCAGCGGCCTATAATACACTACAAAGTTATAGCAAGGTTTCGTATTATAAACTCAACGCAACTAAATCCACTGTTCTCAATTTAGGAGTCCCCACTCGCATCCAGTCTAGCATTCAACGGCTCATCCCTATTCCCTGGTCTAATGTAAGTATCCATTACTTAGGCATTGACCTTCCTGCCGACCCTCTCAAACTCTTACCCATCAACGTAAACAGACTATTGGCCAAACTCACCACTGACATTTCTCACATGAAAAACCCCTATTTCTCTTGGAGTGGCAGAGTCGCAGCATTTAAAATGTTCATACTCCCTCAAATTTTGTACCTCTTCAGGGCACTCCCCATCCACTTCCCAGCGACACATCTCCAAAAATTTTCCAAACTAATGGGGTCTTTTATATGGAGTGGCAAAAGACCTCGTTGTGCCTCTTCGCTTTTGGTTAAAAAAAAACAATTCGGCGGAGCTGCAGTACCCGAAATCACTACTTACTATAAGGCTACAATTCTGACCCAGCTAAAACAGTGGTTACACACCAAAGAGACACCCATGTGGGTAGACCTAGAAAGGGATGTAGTCCCAACGAAAGATTTGCGGATCCTGCTTTGGGGTGATAAATGGTTGGAGTGGCGACTTGCCCCAATGCCGCCAACTGTGCAGGCGGCGCTGAGGGCATGGCGATTATCTCCGGTATCTAACACGAGGGATGTATCAACTATTGCATCACTACCTCTGACCATACTCGCGCACCACTTACCGGATATACCGGTTCACTTGCTTATCACACTAGGAGTAACATCTATCAAATCCTTTTATGGGGAAGGATCACTTCTCTCCATAGAAGAGATGATTCAAAAGTACACACTTCCGGGTCACATGTACTATCATCTTCTGAGAATATTCCATTTTCTACGGGTGCATCCGTTACGGCCTATCGTGGTGGATGGTAGTATATGGGATCTTTTAATACTCGATACCCCAGCAAAATCCAAATTGTCACATTATTACGACATTCTATTAGATAATTCCAACTTCTACAAAACTACCTCCATGTTTAAATGGGACAGGGATCTGGGCACTACATTCTCCATATCACAGTGGCGTTCTGCCCTAGCTACCTTATATAAGTATTCGCACTGCGCGAATGATTGGGAGATGACCCAAAAGATTCTCAACAGATGGTACTACACTCCCTACCGTCTTGCTGGTTTTTCTCCGTCTTACTCCCAACTCTGCTGGAGGGAATGCTCCCAGGTGGGGACCCTGTTACACATTCTATGGGATTGCCCTTCATTGACGAGCTACTGGAATAGGGTGTTTTCTTATATATCCACGCATACGGGGTGTATACTCCAACCATCCCCGGGGCTAGCCCTTCTACATATAGGAATAGACTGTATGCCGGTCACCTATAGGCCTTGGATCACTCATGTGCTATTAGCTGCCAGAACGGTTATTCTTCGTAAATGGAAAACAACTAAGCCCCCACGTTTGGAAGAGGTAGTCCATCTTCTGAAAATGAACTACCGCTTTGAAAAAGCATTAGCGATAAATAGACTGCAGCTGCGATCCTTTGAAGCTCGATGGGACTTTTGGGCTGGGACGTTATCCTAATTGTGTTGATATCCTGATTATATTGCTGTTTAATTGAGCACTATTAGGTGCTGTTGGCTACAGTACATAATACCATTTTGTGTAACGACATTTATGTAATACCATACTATGCTATGTACGGTTCCTCTTGAGATGTTACTGTTATATGACCGTATGTTGAGAAACATATGTTTTTTGGTTTCTCTTATTTCTTTGTTATGCTCCAGAAATTTGAATAAAGAATATTTGCAAAAAAAAAGCTGTTGCTTGGATTTCTTTCCATATGCAACTTTAATACATCTGTACAATATTTTTCTGTGGACACCTTGGAATACTATGTACACTCTGTATTTTTCAATGTTCTTGAATAAACTTTAATGTGAAAAAAAAATTAATGGCTAAGCTCATGTTTTAAAAAAAAAAAACATATTTTTTTGCGGGTAAAAAATGTACAATATTGCGTCCATGATCTGAAGATCACGGGTTCAAAGCCAGGCTCCTGAAAACTGTAAGCAGAGCTGTCTCCCTGTACCTCCAAATTGGGCAGGCAGTTACTGAAATCCAGGAAGATCAATGAACTACGAGAGGGCTTATTGGGAACTACGAGTCATCTGACGTAATGGATGATGGTAGTTGTAGTTCATAATACGCAAAATTGTTTTTGAATTGTGACAGTGGGTCCAAGGAGAAGATCCCCCACCTTATGGGGGATTGGGTGGTAGCAGGTGATTTAGTAACATGTTAGTTACTAAATCAGTATGGGTGTAACATGTAACATGTTACTAAAGGTGATCTTAAATTTTATGAAAAGGCAAAGACTTTATAGTTGGGATAGAGCGGGTAAGGGTTAGACTCTTTTAGGTTTTTGTTTCCTTCCTTTCTGGACATTGTCACCAAGGCAGAAAGTAATAAGACATGTTAGAGTTAGAATGTAAATGTGAAGGTAATCATCCAATGGGGACATATGTTTTGGCAATAACACTTTCCTCAACTTAGTACATTTTTTTCAAATTTCTTGTTGTTTTTCCAGGACGAGAAGCGAATGGAAAGCTCTCCATATGGACACAATAATTAAACAGACAGGAGTTTTTAACCAGTCCCTATGCCATCAAAAACATATGTATATATATATATACAGTATTAGTAATATATATATATATATATATATATATATATATATATATATATATATATATATATATATATACACACAGTATATGTTTTGGCTTCAAAAACATTTAAACATATGCAAATGTAAATCTGTGTTTTGAATATAAAAGTAAAAAAAAAAAAAATTGAAGCCAACCTTGTATCCATCTTTATCTTATTAAATGCACAGCTGAAATAATCCACTGTATTAACTTTTTTAAATCATTTTCCCCCCTGATATTGTTGTAAATAACGGTGCTAGCAACCTGGCTGCAAGAGGATCCTGGGGGACATTTACTATTTCACAGCAGTACTGTTGGCAGTCAAGTTCTAAGTTGTGTGTGTTAATATAATTCATTATGTCCATGCTGGGAGGGTTTTTGGAGAATATGCATTACAACTGTCAAAAATATGCATTGTGTATAACAACTCTCATCACAGTTTGCTGCTATGCCTACCAAAGTCTGAGTCTCCTCCAGGGTTGCTAAATAGTGGAGAGGTGCAAAGTTCATATTGCTAAGAGCTACCTCTGCTGAAATGAATGCTGTGAAGACCACATGTCCTAGTTTCTGAGCAAACAATTTTACTTTTCTGCTGTGGAAAATTATTCTATCACTGCAAGTAAATTATTTTATTGAAATAAAAGAATCATTTAGATTGCACTTATAATACTTTTGTTCACACAGGCTTTACAAAGCTCATCTCACTGAAGGGAGTTATGGACTCCCTTCAGTGAGAAGAGACCTTTGCACCTTTCCATTATCCAGCAATGAGGAGAGAGATCATCACAATTAACTTAATCTCCTATAGTCAATTACGCAGGGGGTGGCATTGTTTCAAGATGACTGGAAGATTAATTATTTTCACCCTCTGCCATCAGCCCCAAATAAGATTGGAGGAGATTGGCACGGCTTTAATATGACTGTCAAAGAGGGTGTGGGTTATCACAGGTGACAGTGCTGATAGCCAACCACTCATGTCCTGTCACACACTTGTAGTCCAACAGTGCAGGTCAGGGTGGCCTCTCTGTAGTGATTTTTTACTGTTAAACTAAGATATGGTTCAAATGATCTACTGGCAGTGATTCTATTTTCATAAAAAGAAAGTCACTGCATATTACATTACTGCTTTGGCAGACTGCAACATTTATGAAGTTTTTCATTTTGTCTCTCATTTTACTCATTTTTCCATATCTGCTTTTTACATCTAAAATGATCCATGAATATATTGGTGCCCTTTTTATTTCTTTCTTAAAAATAGCACAAATGTAATTGAGAATAATCCTAAATATTATCTCCCTACTGATATTGAACTTACATTGCAGTGAAAGGTGAAGTATAGCGATAGCATCGTTTACTTGAAGTCTCTATTGTTTCATTGTCCATTGTATTGTTCAACATGTCAAGACCAGGTTCCATCAATCATTATGTAAAGAAGGCTTTCCCTAGCACAAGTAGGAATGTTCTGTGCTTTATCAAAACTGATGTGATTTAAGGTTTAATTGATTGATCAACAGCAGTTGTTTGTAGGACATGTACAAAGAGCACACTACTACGTTTAAACTACAATGACTAGCATGTCCCTCTTCTACCTTTCCTCTCCCAAAACAGCCTGTTCCATTGTGGCCAATCCTTTGCCTAAACAACTACAAGTCTGATCAAATTTCCATTAGTGCCATTTTTGACTTACATAACGACGGATTCCTCATACTTGGAGATCCTAACTTCAAGGAACTGTCACTTCCTTATAGCTATGGCTACAGAGATAGTTTTAGGGCACTATGAATCTGTAAAATATAGGTTTATCTGAGTTCAAGCAGATTATTATTTTTTCATTAATTTCCATTATTCTAAATGAGGAGACACTATACAATTCTTGAGAAAAATGCACTGTAATTATACATCAGAAATGTTGTTTTTCTTATTAATTCCCAGAAACAAAATGCAGTAAACGGAAAATTCTGTACATTTAGAAAAGTGCAGGAAACCCCTTTTTATTTAAATAATAATGCTGTCATTTTACACAATATGCTGCTTAAACATTGGATATTTTAAATATCTAATATTAAACAAAATAAAAATAGGAACGTAAAGATGCTTAAATAATAGCTTATGGAATTGCATTGAGCATGTGTGTATATTATTTGGCATCACTGCCAGCTCATGGAGGGTGGGGGTTATTGCATAATTGGTATGACCTGCAGTAACATTTGATATTTACTGAGTCAACTGGAGCTCTCACTGGCCCAAATATAATCTCAAACACAGCAACCCTTTTGACACCTACTAGATTACAAGTCTGAGTCAGGCTGTATTTTCCCCTCTCACTACTAGTATTTTCATTTTTCTAGATCTATGTATAAAAAAGAAAATATTAACAATGTCTTTTAACTTTTATGTGTTTTTTTTTTTTTTTCCAAGTAAAAACTTAAATATTTTAATAATTTTGGAGAAAACATTGAGTTTATTATTAGCCATCATCAAAAACTGTTAATATATCTTACATTTGTTTATATACAAGAAATTGTAAGCATTCTTTCCTATGCACCTTATGTTTTCAGTGATCTCCTAGAGAGTGAAATAGGTCCATGAAATAATATTATCTAATTAATTCTATGAATAGCTGTTGCAAGGAAAGAGTTACCTGCATGTCAGAAGCTAAGATAAAAGAAGCATGGCTTCACTTATGAGTGGTGTGTGGGAGATTGTGAGGGAGTTCTCAAATTTTAAAAAGCAAGATCTAAGAAGGCTGAGAAATAGTTAAGGATGGTGTCAATGAGGCAGTAAATCTGGTTCAAGAAAGAAAACTGAAATATGCTGAAGTATTTTGCATATTAAGGTGAAGGAATCATTTCTGAACATTTCTGAATTTGTGGGACAGCATATGAAATTATTTTCACTGTGAACCTTACAGTATATACTGTATAAAATATTCTGTACTTTCTTGCATTTGACATTTCACTAGGACAGGGAATATGTCATTCTAAAAATATATCTCTCTCCATAGAAAATTATTATTTTGTAACAGCAGAACAGAATCTACTGAATCCAATGGGGGGGAAAAAAAAGCATAATGCCATGGTAAAACTGCAATCATTGAGTATACAGAACATTAATCTTTGTAGAAACAATGAAGACTGACATATTACATGTGTGACTCTCCGTCTTAGAAGAGTATCTCTTGTAATGCGGCATCACCTGTGACGGAACACAGTGTTGTAAGTGAGGCTTGGATGGAACCTGCATTGCTTTTTAGGTGAATTGGTTGTGAACTAGTGACCTTTTGAAATGAATGTAATGCTGGTATGTGAGAGATGTATAGGAAATAGATTGTGTAGCCTTCTCAACATGATTGATGTTGTGGTTCAGTAGATATTAATGCCACGAGGCTGTAGCTGTATGCACAGCTGATAAGGGCATATATTCTTTCAGGTTCTACATAAGATGTCAGCAGAAAACCATTATTTTGTTATTACAGATCAAGAGAAAAGAATGACTCAATATAGCTCTGGTTATAGACGTAATCATTGTAAAGTCTGTTCTGGTTTGCAGGTGGCCAGATCTGCTCTTATTGCGAAGATGGGAACAGAAACTGAACTAAAAGCAGTATGTGCTTCAAGGAAAATGTTAAGATGTTTAAAATATACATATTTTAAACATGCTTCCGGCCCTAGACTCTATATACAGTAATGTATTATAAATAACGCTGCATTGGGAAATATGATGTATTCTCTCAACTTGGCGAATGGTACTTGAAAGAAGACACAACATTATTTTTTTATGTTATTTTCCTTTTAAAAGGCATCCGTGTTCTACACAAAGCAAACATTTAGGTATGACAGTACTTTGACAGTTCTGACCTAAATGTTCAGTTTGTAAAAATAGGGTAAATAAATATGTTTAACATCCATCTACATTCTGTTGTATTAGTTTAATGTTACCAGCATAATATAGTCATTGTTATAAACTATATTGGGTGAGAATAATATGATCCCATATAGTGAGCATTTGGGGTTTCACAGTAGATCACATCATACACAGAGAATTAAACACGCTTACTGTGTGCAAAAGAACAGTCCAAAGAAAAAATATAAAAATGTTTCTATACTAGTGTGCATACATCAGTGGATATTCCCCTTCATGTTTAATCCACACCTACCTAAATACTTTTAACCAACATCTAAAATTAGTCTCTAGTGCTTCATTCCTATTGCCAACATTAGGAATCTTAATGTAAACCTTCATTTTTTTTTTTTTTTTTTTTAGTATTGAAAAGAGTGTAGAGAAATTAGAATATCTGTTAGTCTTTATTGCTGTCTATCATCCAAAGCAAATGAAGATCCCAATTATTAGGTTGGCGGCACTAGAATAGTCGTTGCTGGCTATCATCGAAAGCATAAGAAGATCCCAATTATTGGGTTGGCGTCACTAGAATAGTTGCTGGCTATCAACGAAAGCAAAAGAAGATCCCAATTATTGGGTTGGCGGCACTAGAATAGTTGTTGCTGGCTATCAACGAAAGCAAAAGAAGATCCTAATTATTGGGTTGGCGTCACTAGAATAGTTGCTGGCTATCAACGAAAGCAAAAGAAGATCCCAATTATTGGGTTGGCGGCACTAGAATAGTTGTTGCTGGCTATCATCAAAAGCAAAAGAAGATCCCAATTATTGGGTTGGCAGCACTAGAATAGTTTTAGAGGGGATATCTTCCAATGGAGACACTAGTTCTGGTGACACCCTGTGATTCGCCCACTTTGGAGGGATTTACTGTCACTTTCTGTTTTGGCTATGGGAGGGGAAGAGAAGGGAAATCTCCCCAATGGAGATTGGTCCCATGGAGCCTGTTGAGCTCATGATTAGTGGGCTATTGATGAAAAGCTTGACGAGTGCATTTGCTGAATATGTTTGCAAGTATATTTTATGTAGTTTTCTTTTATTTAAATAAGCACTGTGAGATAATGCACTAGGCTGGTGGACCCTCTTTCGTTTGTTTTTCATAGTGGCTTTGGACAGCCGCAGTCCTAGAGGGCAGCAAGGCTTTGAGTGATCTTCCTGTGAAGTGGAGAACACAGAAATATTGGCAACAGGCTACACACTTGAGAATTTGTTTGGATTTGTGTTTCTGATAGGTACCTGCTTCAATTTCCACAATTAATTAACTAGGCAAGAATTATGTCAGCTTAGTATACCCCCTCACCTGCAATTTCCTGGGGGACTCCACTACCCCATGAGTCTGGGGACCAATCTGACAGCACCACACAATCTCCCAATTGTGCAGTGGGGAGCCAGCGGTGAAACAGCAGGAAGTTACAGCTGGCTTCCGCATACAAGGCGGCAGCACCAGAGATCTGAAGCCTGGTAAAGATTTAAGTGCTGTGAAGACAGCACTGAACTTCTGGGGTGGTAAGTTTCTGTTTCTTAAAAGCCTTTATAGCCGCTGACTTTTGATTTTAAAAAGTTCCTCTTTAACCCCTAAATGTCACTTAACCTGTGATCAAAGCTAAAACTGTTTTGTTTTTATTTTGATTTGGATAGGGGTTAAAGCGATTGTTACCCTGAAAAAAAAAAAAGAATCCTGTTATAGTAAAGCTTGTTATACAGCACAGTGCTTGTGCTGTGTAATGTGGCCTCTTCTATCACCTGAAATACCTGATTTTGCCAGGTTCTGCCCTCCCCCCTGTTAACTGACCAGGGTTTATCATGACTGCTGAGCCCTGACACTGTTGTCAGTTTAGCTGCCTCAATCAACCACAGCTCTCGTCTGTTCTCCTCTCCTCCCTCCCTCCCTGCCTGTCAGCTAGTGACAGTGCCTGCCCCTCCCCTCCCCTCCTGTTGCGGTGTTCCTCTGTGTTTGATAATGATAGGTGCCCAGTGTGTATGCGTTATAAAAATAATGACGCTATATACCTTATTTCAGAACGCCGCTCGGCGCTCACGTGACCAGCCTCTCTCTAGCTCTCCTTCCCTCCTCCTGACTAACGTCAGTGGGGAGTTCTCAGCTGTCAGTGCGAGAGAGGCTAGAGGTGGTACATGAGCGCCTGACGGCGCTAAGAAATCAGGTATGGAACGTCAGTTTTTTTTATAAAGCACACATACTGCGGTACCTGGCATTATCAAAGAACCCCTGTTAGTCATATTGGAAATTAGAGATATTAGCCCATTATTCATACTCTAATGGTTGAAGAGTTTTTATCCCAAAACTGCTCAGTTATGGTATTAACCTTCTCCACAAGCATATGAGCCTGAAATCATGAACAGCGAAGGTTTGGCAACCTATTTTACTTGAAGTTGAATTATAAATATAACTCACAACTTCTGCTTAAAGCGGAGTTCCACCCTAAAAAAAAAAAAACTTTGCAGCATGAGGTAGAGTAAAAAAACCTGAAAAAGAATTGGATAATTTATATTTTTTTTGTTTCACTTACCTTGTTTTCTATGAAAATTAACTTACCTTCCTTCCTCTTCCTCCTTATGCGGCCACGGCCTCCGACGTTACTTCCTCCTTTGCATTGCGTCCTGGGAGATGAGCATCATCAATCCCAGGATGCAATGGGAATGGCCGGCCACTACTCTGATTGCCGATCGCAATCTACAGTGAATGTGTGAGATTGCGATCGGCATTCTGGGTAGCTGAAACCAGGAAGAAGGACACAGCGGGGGACACAGCAGCTTCAGACACCCACACCGGAGATAGCCGTGTGCTGCAATCAATTTTAAAGGTAAGAGTTTATCTTAATTCAATTACTGTCCTGTACTGTAATGTGGGGTTAGTGTTAGTGTAATTGGGGATAGCTTAGGATTAGGGAGGTATTTTTAGGTAAAAAATGTTTTTGCGGCCAGAACTCCACTTTAAATAAGCCCTTGTATGTATAGTCCTTGTAATGGCTTGTTTAGGAATTGTAATACAAAAAGTGACTATGAGTAAAACTGATCAACCTAAATATTCCCATTGTTTTGTCCAGATCAACTGCAGATAAGTTTCTATGCACGTTTTACTTATATGCAACATATCGACACCATAACTTTGCAGATCTCTTCAGGTTCACATGTATACATTTCATGTTTTTATTCTGTATGCCAAATCTAGTTCTGTAGCACTTTTTATATAATAATTACTTCAATTGGCATTGTCACTAGTGTTATACATATTCTCTTATTAGGGTTATAACCAGAGTTGTATAAAGTACTCGAAACACATACTTGAGTAAAAGTACAAGTGCTCGATCAAAAAGTGACTTGAGTAGAAGTGGAAGTGCTCAATCAAAAAGTGACTTGGGTAGAAGTACTAAAGTATTCAACGTTTTTGTACTTAAGTATTGCAATTAGTTTTTTTTTTTAATTTTGCTACTCAAGTACTGAAAGTAAAAGTACCAGTAGTTTTGAAAAAAATTGCTACTCAAGTACTGAAAGTAAAAGTACAAGTACTGTGTTATGTAGTTATTAAAGAAAGAAGTCAAAAGTTTGAATATCATATTGTTTTTTATTATTTCAAATGCAGCTTTTATTTATACATACAGTAGCATTTATTTTCGTATGCGCTGATAATACACATGTGTTGAGCTTCATGAAACCTGCCATCTACTGATCTGGCAGTGGTAATTCTTATAATAGTAACGAGTAAGTATGCAGCACAAAAAAAAAAATATCAGAGTAGAAGTATTGAAATCATCAAAAAAATGTAGTGAAGTAAAAGTGGAAGTAGGAGAAAAAGATTCTACTCTAGGAAAGTACAGATACCGCCTTTCGGTACTTAAGTACAGTTGTGAAGTAGTTCTACTTAGTTATTATACATCTCTGGTTATAACCCTCTTGTAACATTACAATATACCTAATAAAAACATTATGAAACTAGAACCCCTATTAGGCTTTTATTGCTGTCTTTGTATTCATTTGGAAGATTCACCATCTCTGTTTATCACACAGACCATTGTCACTGGGAATTAAAGGGAGGGAAGTACGACATATAGATATATTGTCACCAGAACAGAAATAAAAGGGGAACTCTTCCAATTGGGACATTTTTCTAGTGACTACTTTCAAAAAGGAAATGCATCTTACTTTGGGGAGATTTCCTGCCACTAACTCTTGGTTCTACAGGCAAGGGAATAAATAGTAACCTCTTGAGTGGATGACAGACGGAAAAAGTTACCTGCTGTATCCAAAAAAAAAAGTTTTGGCTTTAGCCACTTACCACTTAGGAGTTATGTAAATTAGTACTCACCTATTTACTTTCCAATGTGTTATTGCTAGGTAAAAAATAATGTACATGTTTTATCATAAAGTTATAACATGAAAGAAAAAGATCTTATTATACACATCTATTTTAGGATTTTAAGATCAAAATTTACATTGGTATGTATATGTAGTTCACATATCAACACAGTCATATGTATTTTAAATTAAGGGACATTTTTAGGAGAAGTTATTGATAACTGACATTCACACCATTCATATTCATTAGGAGTAGTGTTGAGCGAACACGGACTGTATTATTTGGGTTCGTACCGGATAATTGGATTTTTGCTACCCAGACACGGACCCGAAAACTTTACTGTATGTTCGGGTTTAAAATCCATGTTCGGTAATTTTATTTACTGTTTTGTATGTAATGGCGCGATTTTAATGGCGGGCTTTCAACAGCCAATCAACAAGCATTTAACTGGTGTGCCTTAAGCCATCCCAGCCATGCCTACTAATGTATTAGTAGCTGTGATTGGCCATCTGAAGCATGTGACCCATGTCTTTAAAAGTTCGAGAGATACAGCGCGGTGCGTCATTCTGCTGTAGTTTAGGAAGAGAGCACACATCATACGTGCTAGCTGCTGATTAGGGACAGACAGTGAAAAATTGTGCCCAAATAAGAATGCAGGGACAGGTCGGAGTGTAGGCAGGGAAAGTTATTTGAGCATTTTAGGGACAGGCTGGAGAGATTAGGCAGGGACAGAACAATCGTCCGTTAGCGATCTACATCGATTTTGCAGTGTGGGGGGTGGTGCAGTGAACAATCTTTTTGCCCTCACTTGAGCCTACTGAGGAGGAGGAGGAGGAGGGAGAAAAAAATATATTTTTATCAGTCTGTTGTGTGCAGCGTTCAGCTATATTTTACTACAGATTGCTGTTCTAATCTGCTATTTAAAAATTACAAAGTTAAAGGGGAATTTTTTTTTCTCCCTTCATAGCCTGCTTGCTGCTGAGCTGACCGTGACATAAGACACTGCTGTGTTCACATGTGCTATTGAGTGATTTTCAATTTTATATACTTTTTTCTATTCCACTATTCAATATACACCCTTTTGGGTTAAAAAAAATTAAATTGTGGCATAGTCTGTACTAATCTGCTATTTAAAAATTACAAAGTTAAAGGGGATTTTTTTTTCCCCTTCATAGCCTGCTGCAGAGCTGACTGTGAAATAAGACACTGCTGTGTTCACATGTGCTATTGAGTGATTTTCAATTTTATATACTTTTTTCTATTCCACTATTCAATATACACCCTTTTGTTTTAAAAAAATTAAATTGTGGCATAGTCTGTACTAATCTGCTATTTAAAAATTACAAAGTTAAAGGGGAATTTTTTTTTCTCCCTTCATAGCCTGCTTGCTGCTGAGCTGACCGTGACATAAGACACTGCTGTGTTCACATGTGCTATTGAGTGATTTTCAATTTTATATACTTTTTTCTATTCCACTATTCAATATACACCCTTTTGGGTTAAAAAAAATTAAATTGTGGCATAGTCTGTACTAATCTGCTATTTAAAAATTACAAAGTTAAAGGGGATTTTTTTTTCCCCTTCATAGCCTGCTGCAGAGCTGACTGTGAAATAAGACACTGCTGTGTTCACATGTGCTATTGAGTGATTTTCAATTTTATATACTTTTTTCTATTCCACTATTCAATATACACCCTTTTGTTTTAAAAAAATTAAATTGTGGCATAGTCTGTACTAATCTGCTATTTAAAAATTACAAAGTTAAAGGGGAATTTTTTTTTTCCCTTCATAGCCTGCTGCAGAGCTGACCGTGACATAAGACACTGCTGTGTTCACATGTGCTATTGAGTGATTTTCAATTTTATATACTTTTTTCTATTCCACTATTCAATATACACCCTTTTGGGTTAAAAAAAATTAAATTGTGGCATAGTCTGTACTAATCTGCTATTTAAAAATTACAAAGTTAAAGGGGAATTTTTTTTTTTTTCCCCTTCATAGCCTGCTGCTGAGCTGACCGTGACATAAAACATAAGACACTGCTGTGTTCACATGTGCTATTGAAAAATCACCAATTTTATATCATATTTTCTATTCCGCTATTCAATCTACACCCTTTTGGGGTAAAAAAAATTAAATTGCGGCATAGTCTGTATCGGTACGTGTGAGATGCACCTTCCAAATTTTTGGGGCGCATCTTCCACCGCCGAGGATTGCAGGGTGCTTCAGTTTGCCTCCTGTTCTGAACTCCTCCTACTCCTCATCCTGCCTCTAGGGTACAAAAAATTGTAATTGGGGCCTAGTCTGGGTCTGTACGTGTGAGATACACCTTTTTATATCATATTTTCTATTCCGCTATTCAATCTACACCCTTTTGGGGTAAAAAAAATTAAATTGCGGCATAGTCTGTATCGGTACGTGTGAGATACACCTTCCAAATTTTTGGGGTGCATCTTCCACCGCTGAGGATTGCAGGGTGCTTCAGTTTGCCTCCTGTTCCTAACTCCTCCTACTCCGCTTCTTCATCCTCTACCGCCTCCTCATCCGGTCAGCGTCACACCTTCACCGTTAACTTCAGCACAGCCAGGGGTAAACGACAGCACGCAGTTTTAAAACTTGCCTGTTTGGGGGAAAAAACACACACCGCGCAGGAGTTGTGGAGGAGCATGGAACAGCAGACAAATGAGTGGTTGCTGCCAGCGAGCCTCAAGCCCGGCCTGGTGGTGTGCGATAACTGGCGAAATCTCATAGCAGCTCTGGGCCTAGCCGGTTTGACGCACATCCCTTGCCTGGCGCATGTGCTGAATTTGGTGGTGCAGAGGTTCCTTAAAAATTACCCCGATATGTCAGAGCTGCTGCAAAAAGTGCGGGCTGTCTGTGCGCACTTTTGGCGTTCTCACCTTGCTGCTGCTCGCCTGTCAGCGCTGCAGCGTAACTTCGGCCTTCCCGCTCACCGCCTCATATGTGACGTGCCCACAAGGTGGAACTCCACCTTGCACATGCTGGAAAGACTGTGCGAGCAGCAGAAGGCCATAGTGTAGTCTCAGCTGCAGCACGCACGCGTGAGTCACTCTGCGGAACAGCACCACTTCACCACCAATAACTGGGCCTCCATGCGAGACCTGTGTGCCTTGTTGCGCTGTTTTGAGTACTCCACCAACTCATGGCCATCACTGGTGCATGGCTGGGGGGATACAGAGGACACAGACGATACACCTCCCACAGAGGACAGCCTTTCGTTGCCTCTGGGCAGCCTGGCACACATGAGCGATTACATGCTGCAGTGTCTCCACAAGGACCGACGAGTTGCCCACATTCTAACTTGTGCTGATTACTGGGTGGCCACGCTGCTGGATCCCCGTTACAAGGACAACGTACCGTCCTTAATTCACTCACTGGAGCGCGATCGCAAGATGCGTGAGTACAAGCGCACGCTGGTAGACGCGATGCTGCTGGCATTCCCACCTGACAGCGGGGGCCACAGTGGAAGCACAAGGCCAAGGCAGAGGAGGAGGAGGAAGAGGTCGCCAACGCAACCAGGGCACCGCCAGCACCTCAGAAGGCAGGGTTAGCATGGCCGAAATGTGGAAAAGCTTTGTCAGCGCGCCACAACAAACAGCAGCACCAGCAACTCATATGGAACGTCTAAGCAGGGGGCAGCATTTCACCAACATGGTGGAGCAGTATGTGTGCACACGCCTACATGTAGTGAATGACGGGTCTGCCCTCTTCAACTTCTGGGTCTCCAAATTGGGCACATGGCCTGAGCTTGCCCTTTACGCCTTGGAGGTGCTGGCGTGCCCTGCAGCCAGTGTATTATCTGAACGTGTATTTAGCACGGCTGGGGGCGTTATCACAGACAAGCGCAGCCGCCTGTCCAGAGACAATGTGGACAAGCTCACGTTCATTAAAATGAACCAGGCATGGATCCCACAGGACTTTTCCGTACCTTGTGCAGAATAAAGATGGATACCGACCTTACCCAGCCATTGTTATATTTTTGATCTTTCTCAATCTTTTGGGGTGTACCCTAATTTAAAATGACTGAAAAAAAGCAGTGTTGGCTACCTCGTCCCCCTCCACCGCCACTTCCACCTACACCGCCACATCCACCGCCACCCCAACCTCCCTCCTACTCCATATGGGCCTCGTCCTTCACAGATGAAGAAAATTGTTTTATTTTTCTGTTTTTTTTTGTTGTTTTAAGTTATTTCCCTATCCACATTTGTTTGCAGAGCACTTGCCATGCTCTTAACTATGTTTTGCTGCCATTTGCAGCACTCTAGCCCTTTCCATTGGTGTTTTAGAGCCATTTTAGTGCCTGAAAGTTCGGGTCCCCATTGACTTCAATGGGGTTCGGTGTCCGGGTAAAGTTCGGAAAAAGTCCAGGACACGGACGCGGACTTTTTTTTCAAGTTCGGCCGAACCCGCCGAACACGGACATCCAGGTGTCCGCTCAACTCTAATCAGGAGTAAATTACACTTTCCTAGTTCCTAGCTTCCTGAATACCATAGTAGAATCAGCTGTATGTCCCCTGCTGTAAGAGGTAATAACAAGGTTTGACTTGAAGTTTCAAACTACAGATACTGAGTCAGCATTCAAGTGGGAGCAGCAGTTGCCAACATAGACCTCTGTGTGTTGATCATAGAAAGCTATACTGCCACCATGGATTCCCACATTGCAGTGCTGGGGGCCTCATAGGAAGTGCAACAGCAGCATAATCCTAATCCTTTGATTATGTCAATCCAATATGGAGAATTTCTGAGGCTTCATTGTAATTGTTCTGATGATAAAGATTGTTTCAACAGGCTGATAGATTGCATCAGCAACTCCTAGCAAGAATGTACATGTTTGTCCAGTCGTTACATTTTTCATTTTAATCATAAAGGTTCATTGGATTTACTCTAAAGAAGAGCAAGTCTCAAAACATGTTAGGCATGATACAAACTGTATAAGAAGCACTGGCACATAATTTAGGGTGCCTAAGGATAACTGATTACTTTATGCATTTTGTATGGATTTATGGTACTCTTGATATCTACTATCTACTATGTGAGGTGTAACATTTTTAGCCCTGTGTAAATGGCTTTTAGTTTTGGAATAATAAAGTTTTGCTAAAGATTTTTAAAAAATGTTTTTGATATGGTGCCCTTAAATCCCTGCCATTCACTACACCTTTTCTCTGTATACACACGGACAGTGAGGATTAAGGTGGACAGGGTGCACCATGTGTTAGACCATAGGAGAAAAATTCAAGCTTTCCCCAAAGATGTCCTTAGTAGGGTTCACTTTTTTACAGTGAAGGAGGATGTTTTTAGGCACACCTGCAGGAAGGGCCAGGTGGAGTGTGATGAAGCCTTGATACACTTACTCTCTGATCTATCCTAAAATACCTTATAGTCTCCTCTGTCCACTCCTAAAACAGATTTGCAACTTGGGAGCTACCTACAAGTAGGGCCATCCATTTAATCTCCAGGTCTAAAGGAATAACAGACTCTTTAACCTACATTCTCCCCAGCAATTACAGGGGAGCTTTTCTCTTTCTTGGAAGCTGACAGCTTACAGTACCTGACTGGCTAGCCTTACCTGAGTCAGGCCCATTACAGGTACTGCAAGTCCATCCATTAAGAGTGTGGAGAGCCAGATCCCATTCTCCTCAAGACACCACAAGACAATCACTGGTATCGAAATAAATATGAGATGGGCCACCTGCCTGCCGCCAATTCTTCCTACATTGCCCTCACATCTACACGGAAAGTATTTTTTCTTTTTTAGCTATGTTTTATTGAAATATTGCTTATTTTTTTCTCTCTTAACACTTCTCTATAGTTTATAAGCAGAAAGGTGTTGGATGCTAGTGCTGCTCTTGGATCCATTTTGGTGAATTCATGCCCATCCAGCTGGCCTCATATGAACTATGTGATAAGCCCATATAGTGGTACATACACTATTTATGATGTCTTTCAGATATCAGATAGACAATGCTGCCTGAAGTCCCCTGATCCCATTCATGCATGAACAATGTTCTGAATAAACTACAGTTGGTCTCTGTATCCATTTCATGCATTCCTGCAGCCAGGGTTCTTGAACTCAGTGTAGGTCTAGGTCCTTCATGCCAGAATTCTGTCCTTAATTTAAGAGCTGTTAACTGATTGTGAATATTGTCATCTTATTCTTGAGTTTTTATTGACAATGCCTAAGTGTTTAGGGACTACCCTGAAATCAGAAGACCTGTAAAAGGGTCACCCTCTCCTCTCCCACACCCCCACATTACAATTTACAGTACTTCTTTTGTAGGGGAACTTAGCACCAATGACTGTACCCAGACGCAAGCTATATTTATTCACCCGTTTATCTGTTTTCTTTATTATGTTAGATAAATGTTGTTGTATATTATATTTGTGTGATATTGGTTCTTGTTTACATTCTGGCACCTCCTGTCAAATGAGGTAAAATGATTAATGGTGCTTTTCCACTGTCTTCTATACTCGTAGGCACTCCCTGTTAAAGTGGTTGTAACCCAAAAAAAATCATGCTCCTGTCACTGTAAGGCACGAGATATAGCACAGTACTTTTGCCTTGTCAATTGTTCCTTTTCTATGTTGTGCAATACCTGGTTGATACTGATTGTTCCTGTGTTCCCCTGTGTGTACTGACCATGCTTATTATGGCTGCTGATCCCTGATAGTGTAACTCCCTCATCCTGCTGTGTATTCAACGTCTCTGCATCTCCCCCTCTCCCCCCCCTCTCTCCTAGTCATTTTTGTAGTCCGTGTGTGAACTGTGAAGACAATCTCCTCCCTGCTCCTTCCCTCTCTTCCTGCCTTAATTGAGTATTCTGCTGCAGCTGCTCCTTCCCTATGGTAAAGTGCAAAGTATTATCTATTCTATACTTTTATCCTCTCTGTTTCTCGAACATATTAAGAACAGTGTGTGCACTTTTTTAGTCTATAACGCTAAATACCTTTTTTCCCTAGGGCTGCTGCATGGTCATATGCCCAATCTCATCGCTTTCTTCATAAAAATGTTGGCCAAACAACTGCTACCTCTCATCCCTTAAATCCTTAGTCCAGAACAAGTGTATTTTGTTCTTTGAGGTGAAAGATACCACAAACCGAACTATGCCCACCCCAAAGAGACCTTGCTCTCTCTCCTGTCTGAGGATTAGTCCTGTCTCAGCATGTGGAGAAGGCATTTGAATGGGTACACTGTGACTTTCTTTCTAAAACATTACAACAAATAGGTCTCTGAGTACATACAGTAATGAGCAATGGATCAATGTGTTTTATTGCACCCTGCTGCAGTTGCTATAATTAATGAAAATGTTTGTGACCCCTTTTGACATGACATGACAATGACATGCACGAGGGCCGCCTAGCCTCAACTTGAATTCTAACTCTGGAGCCCCTGATCCAAACCATCCAGGTCTCAGCCAACAACAATGGACTTGCAATCCACTCAACTCAAACTTCAGTTTATGAAGTGTGCCTTCTATTTTATACTCCATTTCTATTTATTACAGCCAAATTTCCCATTTGGATGGGCACCTTCTCAAATAACATAATTGGGCACCCTTCCATAACAAAAAGACATCATGGAGGACCTAAAAACTTTGGACCATGACATTTTCAGGTGGTTTATGTGCTATAACTTAATAAAAAAAAATATATTTAACCCTGAATACTGTATTTGTTGCAATAAAAGGATCTACAGTGCACAAAAATGTTCTCCATTTTTATTTCAAATAAAATGATGCAATAATAGCAAAATCTAAGGATACTGGGGGAATTTGGTTTCCAGACCCAATAATGTATCACAACACTGCACATCTCACCAGGGCTGTGGACTGGTGCTTGAATCCACAATCCAAACCATGGGTTCATTTGGACTTTGGAATTTTCTGATTGCATAGTTGTATCTAGGGGTAAGATAACATTTAGGATGATCTCAGTTTACCCCAAACCTTTCGCAAACTGTCACATGACAGCAGTCTTTCATTCCAATCAGCTGCACCATGGAAATTCCTGGTCCTCATCCATGTGTAACAAAAGGTTGTCATGCTGGTGTTTAGGGATGAACCAAACACATCGGGGGGGGCGTGACCGGAAGCCGTGCGGGACGGACGTGTCCGAGGAGAGCTCCGCTTTCCCAGGTCTCAATCCCCTTCAATCCTCCTACATCTCCACTCTTTGGGGGATATAAACACCTCGGGGGGACCCACCTTGACCACCGGGACAGATATTGGCCATTATTTGTGAAAAAGGACGTCATATAAAGGATTGTTTTTTTGCGGCCTACTACAGCACTGAAGCCGCGGCCTTTCCTGGAGCGGGCCGCGATCGCCAGCGCCGGGATCTGGTAAGACCGAAGTCCCTAGGGGCCCTCCTGCATCCTTCTGGGTGCCCCCTCAGCTCTCCATCCCCTCCAGCTCCCCGCAGAAAGGCCCCATTAAAACGTGCAGCCTCCACAGCACAGCAGTCCGCCATCTTGGCTGCAGAAGGGGACAGAATCACCCAGCAAGCAGCACACTTCCACCAGATCCAGCAATAGCCCCTAAAAACATATTAGTTCTACTGGCTACTTTCTTGCACACCCGCTAACCCCTCTCTGACTTCACTAGAAGCTTTGCGCTAATTACACATGGCGGGGAATATGTAAAGAAGGGGCTCCCCCACCCGTCCGCCTGATATTGCAGCATCTGAGGTAACCTTAAAAACTTCACCATGGGAAAAGGAGATAGATCTTCTTCTTCAACCCGCTCTCGCTCTCCACGGGATCAAGAACAGCGTTCAGGGATCCAGGTTCCTGATATGTTTAAAAAACTGACAGGAGAAACTTAACAAGCAGCAGCACAGGCCGCACCTAACAGCATGCAGATGAAAGAGACACACGCTCCACAGGCACCAAAAATCCCTTCTTCTGGTGACCTCTCACCCTGTCCACTTGCTCAAAATGTGCGCGCTGATATGCCTGGCCATGCTTCATCCTCACATTGCGTTTCACTACAAGATCTTAAAGCCGTAGCAGACGACATTAAATCTACCCTTTCAGCTACCTTTTCAGCCGCCATTGCTGACCTTAAAAAAGAGATGTATCACATTGCTGACAGACTGGAAGAGGTGGAAGAAATTACTGACAGGCAAGATGCAGATATACTGAGTGCACAGAGAGAGATATGTGATCATTCCTCCCAGATCAGAGACCTCCACAGACATCTGGAGGATCTTGAAAACAGAGGTCGTCGAAACAACATCCGCATTTGCGGTCTCCCCAAATCAATAGAACCTGCCCAACTGACTCAAACTGCCCTCACAATCTTTAATGACCTGTTGGGGAGACCACCCGATACCCCAATAGAAATAGAGCGGCTCCACAGGGCCCTGAGACCTAAAGGAAGGGACTCGGATCCTCCAAGGGACATTATTGGCTGTCTAGCGCAATTTAAATTAAAAGAGGAGATCCTCCATAACGCTAGGATAAGAGGTCGCATACTTTATCAGGGCACTGAGGTAAAACTATTCCAAGACCTCTCCCCAATCACCTTGCAAAAGCGCAAAGACTTACGTCCATTACTGAATATCCTGAGAGAAAGGGAAATTCCTTATAAATGGAAATTTCCGTTTTGTCTGTTTGCCGGCTCTAGGGGTCGCTTTGCCTCACTTAGACATCCTGAAGATACAGCGACCTTTTGCAATTCTCTGGGCATACCTTTAATAGAGATTCCCGGTTGGTCACATGTGAGCAGACAACTTCCTAATATGCAAATAGAGGACATGGATGTTCATCATCAAGATGACCCTGATCACTTCAGAAGACGTCGACCATCACCCAATCCCCCTGCCTCACCAGGGCACAGGCATGGCCGTAACCAGGGCAGCGCCCCTTCATCTCCTGCCCATAGGAGACCTCGCATATATTGAATATACCCTCCTCTAGCTTCACCTCTTTGCATCCCGCCCCGATACATGACATTCACACTGTTTTCTGCATCAAACGTCAGAGAAGATGTATAATATAGAAATGCTCTGCAGCTTTGGGAACGCTCTGCAGCCGTATCCAAGAGTACAAATATGATGACGGATTAATATCACTTTAGACTACGACTCTAATTCAAATTGGACACCCGAAGAAAACCCTTTTATGCGAGCCTTTTTCCTCCTTTTTTTTTTTATGGTCAATTTGTAGTGGCTCACGAGGACTTGGGAGTGGCTATCCCCCGGACTCTCGAGTGATCGGGGGAGGGGAGGCCTACTCTCTCCTCTTCTTATGCATAATGTTTTTCAAGAACTAATGTGCTGATTTATACTTCTTACTGATTTGCAGCGGTTCCACACGGGTTTGTGAGTACCTGGTTGAAGGAAGAGTCAGGTCTATGGCTCTACTCAGCTCATTACCTAGAATCGTATACTCTTGTTTATTAGTCTAAGTTCACTCTTGGTTCGGGTGAGGAGCACTGGAACATTTATCTAGAATCCATTACCATAAGTGTCTTTTAAGATCCCCATCATAGTCCAGTTCCGCTTAATGTCACTAGATGGCAATATTTCTCAACTTGTTATGGTTATATACTAATATGGTGTCAAAGTTTTTAACTTTTTGTCCTTTCAATCTCTATTTCTCATCCTTTGACCATACGTAACAGAAACGTTTGCTCTGGCAGGATGTGTTCCAGTGCTCCTCTCGGGACACAGGTATGTTAACACAGTTCCTTACTTGACCTCAACCTATTCCACAAGGCTAGTTCTGTCTGCACTTGCCAAAGGTAATTTTCCTTTCAGTTAAAATGTTGTTTTTATTCCTATATTGCTTTTATCCCATGCTCAATGTTACCTCATAGAAATGAACATCTAATACGTTTTTGTTTAGGTGGTCGGGTGGGGGTACCAAGGGTTTTTCCCAAGTTTTGGTCGATCTTTGGTACCCTCCAGATACAGCACGCTTCCTACCACCTCCCCACACAGCTTAGATTTGAGCTGACTAAATCCAACACTCTTTATCCCTATAGCAGTTGAAAGCAGGTCTTTCTCTGCTGTTGGTCCGTGTTCCCCCTCCTATTTCAAGGGGGATTTGCTCTTTTTTTTTTTTTTCTTGTTTTTTCTTCTTTTCTTGCTTTCCTAACCCCCGCTTCCCTTCCCCTTTTTTCCTTAGTCTTATCCCACCCCCCTTCCCTTGTCATTTGCGATTTTCACCAATATGGATACTTCATCATACACACCTGCATTTAAACATCTTAAAATGATCTCACTTAACACTAAAGGGATAAATGTCCCCAAAAAAAGGTCCAAACTAATCCTCTACCTCCACTCTCTTAAAGCAGACATAGTGTTTTTGCAGGAAACACATTTCAAGACTGACCGTATTCCGAGATGGCATGTCAGAGAATTTCCATCGATGTTCCACGCAACTAACAGTCTAGCCAAAACCAAGGGCGCTTCAATTCTGATAGCGAAACACATCCCTTTGGAAATCACGGACACCCTGATTGACAAAGACGGTAGGTACGTGTTCGTGAAGGGCTCCTTGTGGAACACTCCCCTGACTTTGGCTAATATTTACGCACCCAACACAGCACAAGTTAGTTTTTTTAGAGAGATGTCCACAATCCTCACATCTTTCCAAGAGGGATGTCTCCTCCTCAGAGGAGACTTCAATCTTGCAATTAACCCCGTAGAAGACACCTCCACCGGGACCTCATCCATGCCGTATAAGGCGCTTAAACAGATCAAGAAACAACTACAAGATTTGTCCTTACACGACACTTGGTGCTTACTAAACCCGTCCGGCAGGGACTATTCATTCTTTTCCACTCCACATAACAGGTATTCGAGGTTGGACTACCTCTTTATCACGCAAAAAGACATCCATCTACTTAAAAAAGCGACTATTGAACCGATGTGTATTTCGGATCATTGTGCTATCTCTGCCACACTTGCGATCCCTCAAATTAATAGACATGAAAAAATATGGCGACTCGACCAGTCTATTATTATGCATCCCAAAACGCGGAAATAATCAGAACTCAACTATCAGAATATTTCCTAACAAACGATACATGTGACATGGTTCCCTCCACTATCTGGGAGGCCCACAAGAGCGTTATCAGGGGTACGCTACTCAAAATGGGGGCACATAGGAAAAAAGCAGCACAAAAAAACATTTCTGAGCTCTTCTCGCAAGCTAAGAAACTGGAACTCACACATAAGCGATCGCATGCCGTACAACATTTAGAGGAGTTAGATCAGGTCAGGAACAAGATCAGAGAGTTTTTTAATATCAAAGTCAGGAAGCGCTTCATACTATCACAAAAGCTATTCTTCGAATTTAGCAATAAAAGCAGTAAATACCTGGCCAGGGCCTTGGCGGCAAAAAGAGCTCAGAACACCATCCACTACATAACAGATTCCACAGGCAAAAAGAGTCACTCTAATTCCGAAATAGCACAAGCTTTTACTCAATACTACACCTCTCTCTATAACCTACCACCTGAACACAAACCTCAAGCGACTGATAGTTCTAGATCTGAAATTATCAGGGACTACCTACTTCAAAACGGCTTCAAACCACTCACCAATCAACAGTCCTCCAACATTGAAGACCCACTTACGAGTGAAGAATTGAATCTTGTTTTGAAGCAGATGAAACCAGGGAAAAGCCCTGGCCCTGACGGTTTCTCTCTAGCCTATTATAGATCCTTTGCAGATATCCTGGCGGTACCCTTTCTGAAAACATTCAACAGTCTTTCCAATTCGAATTCCAACCACTCCAGACTCCTGGAAGCACATATTTCTGTTATACCAAAAGCAGGGAAGGACCCCACACGAGTTCAAAACTACCGTCCAATTCCACTGCTCAACGTAGATCTGAAAATATTCGCCAAAATACTAGCTAATCGCCTCCTTTCTTTCATTCCATCCCTGATCGACTCTGACCAAGTTGGCTTTGTGCCTGGCAGGGAAGCTAGGGATAACACACTTAAAGCCCTGAACATACACCACATTCTTTCTTCCTCCTCACAGACCGGTTTCCTGCTATCTCTTGATGCGGAGAAGGCATTCGATAGGCTGACCTGAGACTACTTGGAAGCGATCCTTCAGTCAATTGGTCTGGGACCCAGATTGATTTCCCTCATACTTGCACTTTACCACAGCCCATCAGCCAGGGTACGTGTGAACGGCTCACTATCAAATGCCTTCTCCATCAGCAACGGAACCCGCCAGGGCTGCCCCCTGTCTCCTCTACTATTCATACTCACACTTAAGCCCCTTCTCAATAGTATTAGAACAAATCCTAACATTTCCGGCGTACATTCAAACTCTAACCAATATAAGATTGCTGCCTATGCAGGTGATGATCTGCTGTTCCTCTCCAACCCCCTTATCTCAATCCCCAATTTACAAAAAGAGTTGAAATTATTTCAATACATTTCTAACTTAAAAATAAATAGATCCAAATCAGAGGCACTTAACATATCCCTCCCTGACCCAATAGTTGAGCAGTGTAAACAATCCTTCCCCTACGAATGGAAAACGGACACCATCACATACTTGGGTATTGAAATCCCCACTGATCTAAATAACATATTCAAAAAAAACTATCTTCCTATTTCACAGGCTATTTTCCAAGACCTTAAAAAGTGGAATAAGGCGCACGTTTCTTGGTTTGGTCGTGCTGCAATTGTTAAAATGAATGTACTTCCGCGTATCCTCTACCTATTACTGACTGCGCTGTGACTGACTGCTCTGCGACTGTCTGACTGTGCTCTGCGACTGACTGACAGTGTTCTGTGACCGACCGACTGGTGAAGATCTTTGGACGGGTGAGTATCCTTGCGACTGGTGAGTATCCTTGCGACTGGTGAGGATCTTTGGACGGGTGAGTATCTTTGCGACTGGTGAGTATCTGGTGTGTATCTGCGACTGGTGAGTATCTGCGACTGGTGAGTATCTCTGCAACTGGTGAGTATCTCTGCGACTGGTGAGTATCTCTGCGACTGGTGAGTATCTTACGATTGGTGAGTATCTTGCGTCTAGTGAGTATCTTGCGACTGGTGAGTATCTTTGCGTCTGTGGTATCTTGCGACTGGTAAGTATCTTAGTGACTGGTTAGTATATTAGCGACTGGTGAGTACCAGGGAAGTTAGAGGTAGTGTAGGTAAGGAAGAGCAGGTCGTTAACATTATCCCCATAGAGTAAGTAGTGGGTAATAATGTCCGACAGGATTGGGGATGCCACTCAGTGCACTTCTTGCGCCATGTATGAGTTTCTTGATGAACCAATCGAGGACGAATACTGCTGTGCAAGATGTGAGCGATTTGTTGCTCTGGAAGCCCACATCGTGGATCTAGAGAACACAGTGGTAAGACTGCGTGGCATCTACAACCTGGAAAGGAGCTTGGACATTACCCATCAGGCGCTGGCAGGGGCCAGTATAGAGGAGGGAGGAGAAGAGGAGACGCAAGCAGCAGAGGTACGCAGCTGGGTGACTGTTAGGAATGTTAGTGGGAGGAGTGTCAGGGAGGCCAGTCCTGAGTTGGTACACCCTAACATATTTGCCGAGTTGCAGGTTGAGGGGGATATCAACTCAGGGGTGGCAGAGCTGGAGCATGCACCCTCCCCCAGCTGCCAGGGGAGGGACGGATCCAGGAAGAAGGGGGGCCGTAACTCAGGAAAGGTTAGAAAGGTTGTGGTAGTTGGGGACTCAATTATCAAGAGAACAGAGAGGGCAATCTGTAAAAAAGATCTCGTGAACCGAATAGTATGTTGTTTACCGGGCGCCCGCGTTCGGCACATCGCAGATCTGGCAGACAGATTATTGTGCGGGGCTGGGGATGAGCCAGCGGTCATGGTGCATGTGGGCACTAATGACAAAGTAAAAGGTAGGTGGAGGATCCTAAAGAACGATTTCAGGGACTTAGGTAATAGATTGAGGAAAAGGACCTCTAAGGTGGTTTTCTCTGAAATAATGCCTGTACCTCGAGCCATGCAGGAGAGGCAGAAGGAGATTAGGGAAGTTAACAAGTGGCTGAGGAACTGGTGTAGGAAGGAGGGGTTTGGGTTCCTGAAGAACTGGGCTGACTTCTCAGTCGGCTACCGGCTCTTTAGTAAGGATGGGCTGCACCTTAATGGGGACGGTACAGCTCTTTTGGGGAGAAAGATGGCCACCAAGTTGGAGGGGCTTTTAAACTAGGAGACTGGGGGGGGGAGGGCTCAGAAGTAGAATCAGTCAGGAGGGAGCAAAGGACTGAAGGCAGCTGTAGGGTCAGCAGTGACAGTAGGTCCACAACGTCAATCGGTAGGTCTGTGCGGGAGAACCTCAGACCAAACAGGAATAAACATAACCAATCACGTTTAACTTCCGTAAAACTAAGAGGGGTATACACTAATGCCAGGAGCCTAGCGAATAAAATGGATGAGTTGGAAATGTTAGTACATGAGGAGGACATAGACCTTGTGGGAATAGCGGAGACTTGGTTCGACCCCTCGCATGACTGGCTGGCCAATATCCAAGGGTATTCGGTGTACCGGAAGGACAGGGTAGGAAAAAGAGGGGGAGGGGTATGTCTCTACGTCAAGAACAATGTAAAGGTGATTGAGAGGAGTGACATTACGGAAGGGATGAGTACGGAGTTAGAATCCGTATGGGTAGAACTCCATAGGGAAGGAGAAAAGGGAAAAGTAATTGTGGGGGTTTGCTATAGGCCACCTAAACAAGGGGAGGAAGTAGAGCTGGAATTTTTAGCACTTTTGGGTAAAGTGGGAAAGCTAGGATCAGTCATCATATTGGGGGACTTCAATTATCCCGACATTGACTGGGAAGAGGGGACTACACACTCACAGAAGGCCCGTCTATTCACAGAAACCTTACAGGATAATTACATGTCACAGTTGGTGGACTCTCCGACTAAATGCAGTCCTGGATCTATTGATCACTAATGACCCAGACCTAATCTCGGAGGTAGGAGTCCAGGACAACCTGGGCTCTAGCGATCACAGGATGATCACATTTAGCGTAAATAACAATATAGCAAGGCAAGTGGGGAACATAAGAACCCTTAACTTCAGAAGGGCAAACTTTCCAAAATTGTACTCATTGATGGAAAGGGTAAACTGGGACCAGACCCTGGGATCCCTGACCACAGAGGAAAAATGGGAATGCTTTAGGAACATATTAAGCAAAGGCATCTTGCAGTGCATTCCTATGGGAAATAAATTTAGGAGAGACAAAGCCAAACCTGGCTGGCTAAACCGTAGCGTTAAAAAACTTATTAGGGGAAAAAAATTGGCCTTCAGGAAATATAAATCAGAGGGCACAGTATCGGCTTTCGACCAATACAAGGAGGCAAATAAGAAGTGTAAACATGAAATCAAGATGGCTAAAATAGACTTTGAGAGACAAAGTCGGAGGGTAGTAAAAAAAACCCAAAGAAATTCTTTAAGTATATCAACAGCAAAAAAACTGGGGCAGAGCATCATATTGCACACATAATTAACGATGAAGGGAGGATGGTTACAGAGGACACTGAAAAAGCAACCGTGCTGAATGCTTTTTTCTCGTCAGTCTTTACACAGGAAAAGGAGGGGTACACTGACCATGACTGTATGGTTAGTAGTAATACACAGGACTTGCCACTATGGCTAACAGAGGGGGAAATCAGGGAAAGGCTGGACAAACCTAACACAAACAAATCACCAGGCCCGGATGGCATACATCCGAGAGTACTCAAGGAACTCAGTAAGGTTATATCCAGACCCACAAGCGCTTAATTTATAAAATAAGGTCTGCAGGTATCGACAGCAGGGTTTGCGCTTGGATACGGAACTGACTAAAAGGACGTGTCCAAAGGGTGGTAATAAACACGCATACTCAGACTGGTCTGAGGTAGTAAGCGGGGTCCCCCAAGGCTCAGTCCTAGGACCAACCTTGTTCAATTTATTCATAAATAGCATTGAGGACGGGATCAGTAGTTCGATATCAGTTTTTGCTGATGACACAAAATTAGGCAGGGCAATAACAGCACAGCATGAAGCAGATATCTTACAGAATGACCTGGACAAAATAACGGAGTGGGCAACGACTTGGCAAATGAGGTTTAACGTAGAGAAGTGTAAGGTTTTGCACTTTGGGACTAGAAACATTAAAGCACAGTACACGTTAGGAGGGGAACCCTTGGGGGAATCAAAAATGGAGAGGATCTGGGAGTCTTGGTTGATGATAGACTAGGCAGCAGCTTGCAATGTCAAGCGGCGGCTACCAAGGCTAGCAGAATATTAGCATGCATAAAGAAAGGGATATTTTCCAGAGATAAGACTGTAATCCTTCCACTTTATAAAACTCTGGTCCGACCGCATCTGGAGTATTCTGTCCAGTTCTGGTCGCCAGTCCTCAGAAGGGATGTGTTGGAGCTGGAGAGAGTACAGAGAAGGGCAACTAAACTAATTAGGGGACTGGAGGACCTTGATTATGAAGAGCGTCTCCAATCGATTGATTTATTCTCCCTGGAGAAGAGACGCCTAAGGGGGGACATGATAGCAATTTTTAAATTTCTCAATGGGGATCTCAGCTTAGAAAAAAAGCTGTTCAGTCGAAGGGATTGCATGAGGACTCGGGGGCATACAATGCGATTAGAGGAGAAGCGTTTTAACCTCAGGCAACGTGGGGGGTTCTTTACTGTTAGGGCTACAAGATTGTGGAATTCTCTACCACAAGAAGTGGTTTCTGCGGGTAGTATGGTGGCTTTCAAAAGACTATTAGACGTACATCTCAAAGAACAGAACATTCAGGGGTATGTGAGATGATTACAGCCACACACACCTACACAGGTTGAACTGGATGGACTATTGTCTTTATTCAACCTCACCTACTATGTAACTATGGGCCTGATTCATAGTACGGCGAATTGGCGTTTCGGCGTGATTTTGCGAAGCGGCGATTATTTAAGTCTGAAATTGGCATTCAAAGAACGGCGGGCGGAAAATAGCGCCTAGTGTGAGATTCATTAAGATGCAATATGGTCAGAGCGCGACTTAAAACCACGCCAGCTAAAAGCTCGACTAAAGTTTAGCCAAATTTTCCCCTGTACCCCCAAAAATCCCAAATCACTGTGGAAGGTGTGGAAGTCAATTTGGAGATGACTTGCGTTTAAAAAATCTCAAAAACTGACTTAGAAAGAGAGATATCTGCGAAAGTGTGGAAAGGTTAAACAGCTCCTCCAGCCGCGAGCTGCGAACTCGCGAATGTGCGCATGCGCAACGTCAAATTGGCTCAAAAAATTTCGCCAGCGCGATTTTGGGTCAATTTTTTTTTGAATACCGCTTGCAAATCCGCTGTCTCGCCCATAGAAAATGGCAAAAACCGGCGGAATTGGAAAAACATGCACACTTCCAACAAGGGATCCTTTAGTAAACACCATCACATTCCATACACCTTTCCTGCTAACTCCGAAATCATAGCAGTCAAATCTACAGTGTTTATATAGAACCTCCACATTCTCTGAAAAAACCCACAAAATATTACATTGGGGAATTGGTCGTCAGATAGAAAAAAAATAGATGTAAAACATATTTCAAAGAAAGATTATTAGCATTTCACACATATCAAGGAAATGTCACAATTTTGACAATATTTTATGTGTTTCCAAAGAATGTTTTTAGAAATATATTGCAAATACTACCTTTTCTTCCATATGGGTATGGCCAAGTGTTACCATTTTACTACACATTTAACTGAAGGTATATATATATATATCCCTTATACTTGGCTAATTAGCAAAGTATGCCCAACAAACAAATAGAGCTTTAGCTCACAATATTGCTACATATTGACTTTATGGGGCATCTTTTGTATTTTGTTCATGTCTTTGGATTAAAAGTTTGCTGATACACATGCCTTTTTCAAACATGAACAAAATTAATGATGTCAACATTTGGAGGATTGGAGATATCCAAGTGTTGCCCATACAGAGGGCACCTTCCGGATTCGAACTTACAAACCTACAGCAGGAAGGCAGACTCCCTAATCATTGTGCTATTTCTCAGTGAGCGTTGGGTGTTTTCCTCATGCCGTCAAAATGCTCACATGGGAACAGGGGCCATTGAACTGAATAGGATTGGATTTTTTGCCTGTTTTGGGAGCTGATCCTTGAGCTGGACAAATCCCCCTCAAACGCCCCCAAACGGGCTACGTTCACATGTACGTGTTTGTGGTCTGTTTTTGGGGCTTTTGTAGGTGATTTCATATAACAATGCCTGCCCAAAAAATGCATGTCAAAACGCCTGGGAAAACGCCAGCCAAAATGCACATAAGAACGCCTGATATAATTGCCACGCCAAATTTAGGGATGTTCATGAGTGATGAGTCAGATTGTTGGCTTACATATCTGGTCAATCGTCACAATCTCACTTCTCAAATCCCAAAAGGTGTG